>NW_026530322.1:634712-843145 GCF_026979565.1 Vidua chalybeata
GGGGGGGGGAAGGGGGTACCTGGGAAGAAGGAGTTCCCGCCGCGCTTCTTTGTCCATCTGGTGATGAGACAAAGACCCCCGCCACACGGCCGCCGCCATCTTGTGGCGGTTCGTCCCGTGGGGGGTGAGGGAAGGGGTTAGAAGGAGTACAGAAGTTTTGGGAACAGCAACAACCCTGGAAAGAAGCAGAAGGTTTAGGAACAGAAGTTTCAACAGAGCGATTAGCATTTTCAGACCGTGGGGGTCGGGGGGACGAGGGAACTAAAGGAGATGGACTCTTTTCAGTTTCCCGCGTTTCCCGACTGTCTGCACCCTCTTTAACAATGTCATAAACTAACAAAAAGATCCTCATGAAACCCTTTTTCACTGAAGGATCCCCCTTCTTGGTGCCTTCTGTTAAAACTGTGCCAACCCCCTTCCAAAAAACTTTCTGCCTCACATCCTGAGCTGAGACGTTTGGAAAATGTAAAATCAACCACTTTATAAACTTTTTCACAAAACTTTTAGAAAAACATTCTCCTGACTGTGTCAGGGTTAATTTCACTTGGTAATAAATCTCTTTTTGCTGCTTGGACAACTTCCCACCCATGTTGCCCATCAGCAAGCCTCACCCGCCTGCTGCTGAAAAAACAGAGGAAAAAAAACCCAAAAAAGTCTAAAACCCGACGGCGGCTACCCCGCACGCAGCGTGCATGCGTGCCCTCTGCCTCAGAGGGGACGGGGGTTGCCTCCACCCAGATCCACTAATCGGGACCCACCCGCATTAGTACTGAATCTTACGTATCCGTCGACCCTTAGAAAACAAAAAACAGCAGCGGTTCTCGGTCTGAAGACGTCTTCTGGGGTGTGCAGAAGTTGCGTCCTCTCTCCGCTGGAAACCCGGAAGTTGGCAGAAGCCGGAGGAGTTTCTCAGCGGCAATAGATCTGCGGAGCTGAGCGGAGGGAGCGGAACCCCCTCAGACTCGCTGTGGTCCAATCGGCTTTTTCCCGCCGGGCGGACTCTGGCGCTGGCGGCTCGGCGCTAGCAGCCGTGTCTCCCGCGTCGGGAAAAGCCCCAAACCGGAGCGCTATCTGCCGCGCTATGAAAACAGTTTCCGCATCAAAGCCACACGTTGGGGCGCCACTTGTCGCTTTTCATTCTTTTCTTCTTTCTCCGACTTCCTTGTTTTCACCCGGGCACTCTTTCCCGGAGCGCTGGCCAGGCGCCTCTGGGAGCCGCCGGAGAGAGAGAGAAGCGACAAACACCTTTGCAGGTTCGTTTGATACGGACACAGCTGTTTAGAGAGCGCGAGCAAGACCGAGACAAAGAGACTTAAGAGAGTGGACACTTGTTGTGCAGTCCAAAGTAGGTTGTATTTGCCCGATCGCCGCACGTACAAGTGACCCCGATCTTGGGTCCAAACAAAGATTTTATAGGGAAAAATAAGAGATAAGGTGAGACCAATAGAACAATGCCCAGTGTGAATACATTATAGGTAAAATCCAATGGGAATAACTTCAGGGAGAAGGATGAATACACGTAAAAATACAGAATAGAAACTCCAGCTTTAGGTTTAGGAAATAGAAACTCCCATCTCAAATTCACAAAGCCCTTTTGCTCCATTTGCATAGCTGCACACTGCAACAGTGATGGAGCTGGAGCTGGTGGGGTTGCGAAGGCTTCTTCTCCGAGGCTGGTAGCAGGGTGGAGACTTGGGTTCTTTTTGTGGGGGTCTCGTGTATCCATCAGCGATGTGGTTCCTGGGGGCTGCTCAAGCCTTGACTGTAGAAGCGATGAGGCTGCGGGGGCTGTGGGAGCAGGGTTGGGGCCAGAAGTAGGGCTCAGCATCGCCGTACTGGTGTTTCCCGATTCCAGTGCATTTCCGGGAGTGACGTAGGCTTGGCGTCTGCGCACTGGATCCCGTAGTGATGTCTTATTGGGGCCCGCCCCTGTGAGGCAGCAGTAGGCAGGCATGGCCATCGGAGGCAGGGCTGTAGGCGCTATGGGTAGAGGTGGTCCAGGTGTTTCCATGGTAACGAGGGGCGGTCCCAGTGCCAGCGGTGAGGGGGCATTCCCGGGGACCGCATGACACTGCGGTGTGGTCCCAGGGTGCTTGGCCATTATGGTGGAGCGGGGCAGTACAGGACTGGACATCTGCTGGAATTTCCCTTTTCGCCACTGTGCCACTTGTGTGCCCTGGCACTGCACGGCATCTTGAAGCGGCCACCGGGGCTGTGTTTCTTGCCGCTCCGCTGTGCATTGGGGCTCTGTCGGCCACGGCCATGGTTTGGCTGCCCGCTGGGGCTGTGTCTGCCACTGGCGCTGCTGCTCCACCGTGCACTAAGTCGTCCCCCCGGCCCTGTTGCCCTCTGGGGACACCCCAAGTGGCTGGGTTGTGCAATTTAGCATGCCACTATTGCCAGGGCTTGGCTTCTTTCCTCTGCACTGCCGCTCGCTGGGGCTGCGCTACGCATATGGGTTTTTATCTGCTTTAGCAAGTTCAAGATAAGCCTCCATGGTTTTAGAATTTTAATTGCACTTGCATCACCTTTGGAAGCTGCATCTATTATATATTTCCCAGTTCGCATCCAGGTATGTATATCTAGCGCAGTCTCTTTGGTTGGTTCCAACCCACAGTTTTTAATCCACGTTATTAAATTTAACAAAGTCTCTTCTTCATAATCTATGTCCCATTCCTGCAGAACTGCTGGGTATTCCTGCATGGAGACTGCTAGTTTTGTGTTAGGGCCACCCACGGAAGTAACTTTCTAAGAGCAGCAGCTAGCAGTTTCCTCCATGTCTGACAAAGAACTAATCAGCAATTAGTTTTGATAATTGACAATCTGGTAAACCACTGAGAAAGCTGGACACGCCTCTGTGAACACACGTTAGAAACGAAAAATCCCAGGAATTTTCTCTCTCTTCTGGCCTGAGAATTAACAAGGCCAGCCTGGCCCCCCTGTCTCAGCTGGGCCAGGCCAGGTGAACTCTGCCACGGGGCCAGGCCCAGTTGGCTGCCAGGCAGGGGGAGGGGAGGCTGCCGGGTCGAGGCCGGGCTGGGCACGGCTGCTAATATCTTGCCGCTACTAAGCCCTGCTGCCAGCCCAGGCTGAGCCGGGACCCGCTGGGCCCCGGGAGCAGCCCCAGGCCAGGCCAACTCGGCCAAGATTCTGCCACTGTTGAGGTTCGTCTGCAACTGCTGGGCAGGGCTAGAGGAAGCCATTGGCCCCCAGCATGCTGCTGCTGTGTTCTGGCATGGCTGCTGAAATCCTAGCCACTCCCCCCCACCCCCTCAGCCCAGCCACAGCTCCAGCCTCAAGCTACTGAGCCCGGCTGGGGTCACATGACCATATGCAGGCTTGGGTGAGATAGTAACTGTTTCAGTGCACAGATAAGACTTGCAGACTTTCAGTTCTCCCTCGGGTGATAGCAAATGACAGAGTGAGAACATGTGAAGGAACAACATGAAGACACCAAGGTCAGTGAAGAGTCATGTCCCAGATAAGAGGGATGAGGAGATGCCTTGATTTTGGGGCTGAAATCCTCTTGTAAAGCTATGGAGAAGGATGTAATTGATACATCAGACTCTTTTATTCCCCAGTGTCGTGGTTTGACATGGAAGTGAATTTTTTCCAGGAAGTTGGGTCAAACCAATCAGTGGTCAGGTTTGGATATTGGCACCTGGAGTGACCACTGAAAGTATGGACACGCCTCTGAGAACACAGGGGGTTAAAAGCAAGAACTCCCAGGAGAACTCTCTCTTTTGGTTCCGGTCGTCAGAGAGTGCAGACTCCCCCCCTGCCCAGCCTTAGGCTGGGTGGGGGAGGGGAAGCCACGCGGCCTTGTCCAGGTAGGCCGAGGGGGCTGAGGGTCTGGAACCCAGCCAGCTCCTGTGGACGGAAGGGTGGAGAGAAGCAGAGATGCCTTTGCCCCCCCCCATGTGGGAAAGAGACGGAGAGCCTGGCGGCACCTGGAAATCTGCCGGCAGAGGAGAAGGAGAAGGGGGGGGAAATGCCCAGCGTGGGAGGCGGAACGTCGGACTGAGATATCGGCCGTCCAGGGAGTCTGAACTTTTAACCCTTTCGAGGGAATGAGGGCTTTTTAAAAGTATTACTCCTCCTTGATTTGTAGTGGAAGAGAGATAGTCCGGGACCTGAGATGTTAGAAGAAGAAATATTTAAGTGGGAGGAGATGAAGAAGTAGCTTTTAGCTGGACTTTTCTTGTTAGCCATGGACTGAACCAAAATCTCCTGCAATAGAGACTGCATTTTAGGGGGATGCAGTGGTGACCCAGGGAGACCTGTTTCAGCTTCAAACAGCACAGGAATGGCAAGAAACGAAGAGAGTTGAAGAGGGAATGGTGATACCCTCTGTCTTCGGGAAGAAGATGAGTCCTGTTTTGGACCCCTCGGCCCCAGGGGAAAATGGGGGGGACTGTAGTCCCAGGATGAGAAACTGAACTGTTGTATCTTTAAGTCCGTGGCAAAGCATCCTTAAAGGAGCCCTATGAGCAATCTGTCCATGCACGGTGGTGAGATCACTGTGACATAGAAAGGAGAGTGTCACACTGGCAGATTTTTCTTCCGGGCAGTTGCCATGTGTGACAGGGAAACACAGGGGGGCAGCTGTGTTTCCTGGGGGGCCTGTGGTGCAAGAGAGACTTCTCTCTCCCTTGATAGTTTAAGCATAGATTACCTGAAGGGTGGTAATTTGATCAGGAATCCCGGGTGATGTTTCATAGCTGGGTGTTTTTGGAATTGGAAGGAGGAGGGGTGGCTTTAAAAGGTCTTCATCCTGGATTTAGTTTATGTGTTTTCTGTATTAGTAGTAGTTTAATAAAGTTTTTTTCCTTTGTTATTAAGCTTGGGCCTGCTCTGCTCTGTCCCTGATAACATCTCACAGCATTTATTTAAGGAAGGTACATTTTCATGGGGGTGCTGGCATTGCGCCAGTGTCAAACCATGACACCCTGTAACTCATTGAAAAGTATGGGGAGATGAATCATTCAAATTGTAAATATAGGCAAAGCCAAAGCAAGTGGATGTTAAGGTAGCTGTGATCCTATGAGAAGTTTGAACAGAGAGAGAGAAGAGCGATGAAGATCCTGTGCCTCCAGGGAGAAAAGAAGACCTCTGTTCTCAGAGATGAAGATGATCTCAAAAATAGATAAAGAGAACCTTTGCTCTTGAACAGCTCATCTTTAAAATAGTACCCCATAAGTTGACATGGCCCATAAACGCAGCTGTGGGAAAAGCTGTGAAAATGTGAGGGACTTCACGACTGGAGATTTTCCAGGTGGCTGCTATTTGCGAAAATTAAAAGCCATGAGAGAACTATTTTCTTGTGGAGAAGACTCCATACATTTACTAAAGGGACTCCTCTCCCTAAGTGAACGGAAGAAGACTATTCTCGGAGTGATAAACTGACTGAATTGTTTCTGTACATTGTTAGTGGGAAAGAAAAGGTTGTGGGGGTGTCCTAGGGTGACGGTATGGTGTTTGTATCCCAAATCGTGTGTTCTGTTTATGCCTGATATTATGTTCTGTGCCTTCAGGACTGACTCTGAAAGTGAAGGATTGTTTTGTCTTGTTATCAGCCGGCTCACCTCCCCCCATGGTCTGTGTCTAGGAGAGGCTTGGCTGGCTGGCTTTTGCTTGTTTGCTTGCTTGCTTGCTTGCTTTTGCTTTTGCTTATTAGTTACTTTAGCTAGGCAGTCCAATTTTTACCCTGGACTGTTTCTTTTTCCCTTCCCTTTCCCTTTCCTGAATATCATCTGAACCTGCTCTGGACCTGGACCTGGGAAACATCAAGAAACACCAAGAGCATGCATTTTGTGACCTGCAGCAGCCATCCCCAGCGCCGGAGACTGATAGCTGGGCGACCACTCCCAGGAGAGACTTTCTGAATTTGTCATCTTTTCAGAACGGTGAAAGGGTTTTGTCATCTGGTGTTGATTTTTTTTATTGTATTGGGGAGTGTTTTTGCTTGTTAAATAAACAGGTTTTTTTCCATTTCTCTCTGAAGAAATCCTTCCCGAACCAGGTGGGGGACGGGCCGTGGGGGGTTTGCTTTCTGGGGGCTCCTTCCGGAGGTCTTCTCCCAAATTTTGCCCTAAACTAGGACAAATATTTTGGCGCCTAACTCGTGGCTCGAGAGAGTGGAAAAAACCCTGTTCTAATCATATTTTGGTTGCAATTACTCTGGGCTGGTATAGAGCAGTTACTGGCTATGTTGTTTGAATTCATAATGTCTCTTGGGATGCAGGCCTGCATGTGTTTCTGGTCCCTAGGGTTTTTTGAGGTCTTAATACCTCTATGGTCCTTAGGTTTATTTTCTTATCCAGAAGTAGCTTCAGTATTGTCCCTAATACGTAGTTTTTGCAGTAGAGGGGCACTGACCAGAATATCCATCGGGCTGGGTTTGGTTGTAATGGCTTGCAGGAGGTTTATAAAGGTGCTGGAGTCTGTTCCAGGAATGTATGGTTCGTGGTTATGGTTGTGCACGCAGTTTGTTAGAGGAGAAGCAGGAGATGAGGCTTTTCAGCCTTTGCTTTCCTTCTTCTCCTCTGAATCTGTTACATCCCTATTGGAGAATGTTCAGTTTCCCCTGAATGTTAAAGAGACCATCTTTCTGGTATTTCATTTGGTATGCTTTCTCTATACAGTCTGCAGCTTCTCTAGAATGAGGGCTGAGATTTCTAGAAGGGCTGATGAGACCCCTGACCCAGGATTAGACCCAGGTGTGAGAAATCCTGAGTGGTGTGGGAAATGGGAGGACATGGGCCAAATCTTAAAGGAGTTTTCTGACCCTATAGTCTGGGACTTTTCATGTGAACAAATTCAGAACCCAGCTGAGGTGGCAAAGTACCTGAAAGAGAAGTGCCATGATACCCCTAAGGAGAAAAAGATCATTGCAGTGAGCTGGGCCCTGGCATATGCTTATTGCACTCTGCTTGATACTGTAGGGCAGCAGAGAGAGGAAGGGGGGCAGGGAGATAAACCAGCAGCTATCCCAGTCACTCAGGCTGCAGCCAACAGCCCAGGCTCAAAGCCAGTAGCTAAACCAGACTGTAAGCCTCAACCAATGGCTGTGGCTACTAGCACGAGAAGTGGAAAGTGCACAGAGAAGACCGATTGACCAGTGGATGACAATGATGATTATGATGCAGGAGAAGGACCCTCAACGCCTCCTAACATAAAATCAGGAGTCAAAGCAACGGGTACAAGATCAGAGGCCAATACTGAGTCCTTTTCCCTGAAGGACCTCCGTGGCCTGAGAAAGGATTACACTCGACGACCTGATGCGTCTATAATTAGTTGGTTGGTCCGTCTTTGGGATGCTGCAGGTGAAGCCACAATTCTGGATGGCACCGAAGCGAGGCATTTGGGATCCCTGTCACATGATCCTGTCATCGACCAAGGAATGATGAGGGGAGCTAACCCTCACAGCCTCTGGGCACGGGTCCTGGAAAGTGTAGCACAAAGATACCTGTGTGCAGATGATCTTTATATGCAGCAGACCCAGTGGAAGACTATAGAACAAGGGATCCAACGCCTGAGAGAAATGGCAGTGGCAGAGATTATCTTCTCTGATGAAATAACAACTAGGAATCCAGACATGGTACCATGTACATCTGTGATATGGCGAAAACTTGTACGGCTTGGGCCACATGAATACGCTTCTGCTTTAGCAATAATGAAGCGGGATGAGAGGGATGAGACCGTGCTCGATATGGCAAAGAAGCTCCGAGCATATGCAGATGCGGTGCATGGCCCGACACATGCCAGAATTGCAGCAGTGGAAACACGTCTACAGAAATTAGAAGACAAGATAGAGGAGAATCACCAGAAACTCAGGGAGGAGATTAAAGAGGACCTTCTCCAAATCTCGGCAGTACAAATTAGAGGCCCTGGTATCCAACGCAGACGTTCCCCAGATGGGGAGAGAAGGTACACCCCACGAGCTGAGCTGTGGTTCTTCTTGCGTGATTGTGGAGAAAACATGAGGAGATGGGACGGAAAATCTACTGCTGCTCTGGCACAACGGGTGCGTGAATTGAAGGAAGGTAAGACTCAAAGAGGAAGTTCCACCAAAAGGAAAGCAGCCCCAATTGCCCGTAGCCAAGCCTCCAGGTATGATGATGACATGTCCGATCCCCTGGAAGGAACCTCTAAAACATATGCCCAAGGAAAGAAGGATAACCAGGCTTAGAGGGGCCCTGCCTCTAGCCAGGTAGAGGTGAGGGAAAACCGAGTTTTATGGACTGTGTGGATCCGTTGGCCTGGCACATCAGAACCACAGAAATATAAGGCTTTGGTTGACACTGGTGCGCAATGCACATTGGTTCCATCAAGACATGTGGGGGCAGAATCTGTCTCCATCGCTGGCGTGACGGGGATCACAGGACTTTACCTTGGTGGAAGCTGAGGTGAGCCTGACCGGAAATGAGTGGAAGAAACACCCTATTGAGACTGGCCCAGAGGCCCCATGCATTTTGGGTATAGATTACCTCCGAAGGGGGTATTTTAAAGACCCAAAAGGACTCAGGTCGGCATTTGGGATAGCAGCTGCAGTGACAGAGGGCATCCAGCAATTGAACACCTTGCCTGGACTGTCTGAGAATCCAACTACAGTAGGACTTCTGAAGGGAGAAGAGCAAAAGGTACCAATTGCCACTTCAACAGTGCATCGCCGGCAATACAGAACAACTCGAGATGCCGTGGTTCCCATCCATTAGATTATTCGAGAGCTGGAGAGCCAAGGGGTGGTCAGCAAAAACCACTCATCCTTCAACAGCCCTATTTGGCCCGTGCATAAATCTGAAGGAGAATGGAGATTGACTGTGGACTACCGTGCATTGAACGAAGTGACTCCACCACTGAGTGCTGCTGTGCTGGACATGTTGGAACTCCAGTACGAGCTGGAGTCCAAGGCAGCAAAGTGGTACGCCACTATTGACATTGCTAACGCGTTTTTCTCCATTCCTCTGGAAGAAGAATGCAGGCCTCAGTTTGCTTTCACCTGGAGGGGCGTGCAGTATACCTGGAATCGACTGCCCCAGGGGTGGAAGCACAGTCCTACTATCTGCCATGGACTGATCCAGGCTGCACTGGAAAAGAATGAGGCTCCAGAACATTTAGAGTATATTGATGATATCATTGTGTGGGGGAACACAGCAGCAGAAGTGTTTGAGAAAGGAGAGGAAATCATCCGAATCCTCCTGGAAGCTGGTTTTGCCATCAAGAAGAGTAAAGTCAAGGGACCTGCTCGAGAGATACAGTTCCTGGGAGTGAAGTGGCAAGATGGGCGGCGTCAGATTCCTACAGATGTCATCAACAAGATCACAGCTATGTCCCCACCAACCAACAAGAGGGAAACGCAAGCTTTCTTAGGCGCCATAGGCTTTTGGAGAATGCACATTCCTGAGTACAGTCAGATCGTGAGCCCTCTTTACCTGGTCACCCGCAAGAACGATTTACATTGGGGCCCTGAGCAGCAACAAGCTTTTGCCCAGATTAAGCAGGAAATCGCTCATGCGGTAGCCCTTGGCCCAGTCAGGACAGGACCAGAGGTCAAGAATGTGCTCTACTCTGCAGCCGGGAACCATGGTCTGTCCTGGAGCCTTTGGCAGAAGGTGCCTGATGAGACTCGAGGCCGACCACTAGGATTTTGGAGTCGGAGCTACAGAGGGTCTGAAGCCAACTACGCCCCAACAGAGAAGGAAATCTTGGCTGCCTACAAAGGAGTCCAAGACGCCTCAGAGGTAATTGATACAGAAGCGCAACTCCTCCTGGCACCCCGACTACCAGTGCTGGGGTGGATGTTCAGAGGAAAGGTTCCTACTACCCACCATGCCACCAGTGCTACATGGAGCAAGTGGATTGCTCTCATCACGCAGCGCGCCCGTATTGGTAAACTGAATCGCCCTGGGATTTTGGAAGTAATTACAAATTGGCCTGAAGGTGAAAACTTTGGTGTCACAGATGAAGAACAAGAACCAGTGACACGGGCTGAAGAAGCTCCACCCTACAACCAATTGCCAGCAGAGGAAACATGCTATGCTCTTTTCACTGACGGTTCCTGTCGCATCGTAGGGATGAATCGGAAGTGGAAAGCAGCTGTATGGAGCCCCACACGACAGGTCGCAGAGGCCACTGAAGGAGAAGGTGGATCAAGTCAACTTGCTGAACTCAAAGCCGTTCAACTGGCCCTAGACATTGCAGAAAGGGAGAAGTGGCCAAAGCTCTACCTCTACACTGATTCATGGATGGTAGGCAATGCTCTGTGGGGATGGCTGGAGAGATGGAAAGGGGCTAACTGGCAGTGTAGAGGAAAACCAATTTGGGCTGCTGAAGAATGGGAAGACATTGCTACCCGAGTAGAGAAACTACCTGTGAAGGTTCGCCATGTAGATGCTCATGTCCCCAAGAGCAGAGCTAATGAAGAGCAGCAAAACAATCAGCAGGTAGATCAGGCTGCAAAGATAGGGGTGTCAAAGATAGATTTAGATTGGCAACACAAGGGGGAGTTGTTCCTAGCGCGATGGGCCCATGATGCCTCAGGCCATCAGGGTAGAGATGCCACCTATAAGTGGGCATGAGACCGAGGGGTGGATTTAACCATGGACAGTATTTCTCACGTTATCCATGACTGTGAGACGTGTGCTGCCATCAAACAGGCCAAGCGAGTGAAGCCCCTATGGTATGGTGGACGGTGGTCCAAGTACAAGTATGGGGAGGGCTAGCAGACTGACTACATCACATTGCCCCAGACACGCCAAGGCAAGCGCTATGTGCTCACAATGGTGGAAGCCACCACAGGATGGTTGGAAACCTACCCTGTGTCTCATGCTACAGCCCGTAACACCATGCTGGGCCTTGAAAAGCAGGTCCTTTGGAGGCATGGTACCCCTGAGAGGATTGAGTCAGACAATGGGACTCATTTTAAGAACAGCCTTATCAACTCCTGGGCTAGGGAACATGGCATTGAGTGGGTGTACCATATCCCCTACCATGCACCAGCTGCAGGCAAGGTGGAGAGGTACAATGGATTGTTAAAAACCACCTTGAAAGCATTGGGTGGGGGATCTTTCAAAAACTGGGAGCAGCATTTAGCAAAGGCCACCTGGTTAGTTGTTCTGGTTTGAAAGCAAAACCAGTGAGAGACTCCAAGTCAGAAATACAATTTATTGGGAAAAGGGAAAACAAAAGACAAAAATACACACAATGATACAAAAGGAAGACCACTGGCAAAGTCAGAATACAACCTGACACCCGCTTTGGCCAGCGTGCTGGTAGCAGTCCAAATTGGAGTGGCTGCAGTCCTCTTGGAGTGGCAGATGTGGTTGCTGTGTCTTCTTGGAAACCTGTGGAAAGGCTGCCTTTCTGTCTAGAAATTCCTGGATTTATCCAGGTGGGAATGCCTAGCTTCTCCCCCTAGGCGGAGCATCTCACAATGGGCTGATGTTATTTTGAGTCACAAGGTGTGTTCTTAATTACCTGTTAAACAGAACTGGCTCTTGGAGAGTGTTATCTCTGAGTCATGAGGCAAGACATTGATGGGCCTATTAACAGGAGATAAGGAAAACTGTCCAGATGCAACTGCTACTCGGATGGTAATAGGAAACATCTTGGTGCTCAGTCTTGGACATTATCCACCCCTTTTCTTATTTCCATCTGCATCATGATGAAACCTTATACATAGTCCTCACTTAAGACTAAGTTTCCTTGTGGTACACAACGGGTTTCCCCATCCTTCTGCATTACCCACTAAGTATAACCAGGTCTTTGAGCAAAAGCAATCCCACGGATGGGTTTGTCTTTGCCTGGGGTGGGATTAATCCAAACAGTCTTTCCTAAAATACCTTTCATATGTACCACGGGGACTTTATCTCCATCCACTGTGTGCAAGGGTTCAGATTGGGCAGGACCAGCTCGATTGATGGACCTTTGGTTGTTGACCATCCAGGTAGCTTTTGCTAAGTTCATTTCCCAATTCCTGAAGTTTCCCCCACCGAGTGCCTTCAGGGTGGTCTTACCCAGTCCATTGCATCGTTCAACTTTCCCGGCAGCTGGTGCATGATAGGGGATATGATATATCCACTCAATGCCATGTTCTCTGGCCCAGGTGTTGATAAGGCTGTTCTTGAAATGGGTCCCATTGTCTGACTCAATTCTCTCAGGGGTGCCGTGTCTCCACAAGACCTGCTTTTCTAGGCCTAAGATGGTGTTCCGGGCAGTGGCATGAGGCACAGGGTAGGTTTCCAACCATCCTGTGGTTGCTTCCACCATGGTCAGTACATAGCGCTTGCCTTGGCGGGTTTGGGGAAGCATGATATAGTCAATTTGCCAGGCTTCCCCATACCTGTATTTCAGCCATCGCCCACCGTACCACAGAGTCTTCATCCGCTTGGCCTGTTTGATTGCAGCGCAAGTCTCGCAGTCGTGTATGACCTATGAGATGTTGTCCATAGTAAGGTCTACCCCTCGGTCATAGGCCCATCGGTATGTTGCGTCTCTCCCCTGATGACCAGAAGCATCATGGGCCCAACGAGCTAGGAATAATTCTCCCTTATGCTGCCAATCTAGGTCTACTTGTGATATTTTCACCTTGGCAGCTCGGTCTACCTGTTCGTTGTTGTGATGCTCTTTAGTAGCCCGACTCTTGGGTATGTGAGCATCCACGTGTCGGATCTTCACGGTCAGCTTCTCTACTCGGGTGGCAATGTCCTGCCAGATCTCGGCGGCCCAGATGGGTTTCCCTCTGCGCTGCCAGTTGGCCTTTTTTTAGCGACTCAGCCATCCCCACAGAGCATTAGCTGCCATCCATGAGTCGGTGTAGAGATAGAGCCTCGGCCACTTCTCTCGCTCAGCAATATCTAAAGCCAGCTGGACAGCTTTAAGCTCTGCAAGCTGACTCAATCCACCTTGTCCCTCAGTAGCTTATGCCACTTGTCGTGTGGGGCTCCACACTGCAGCTTTCCATTTCCGACTAGTGCCTATGATTCGGCAGGAACCATCCGTAAAAAGGGCAGGAACCATCCGTAAAAAGGGCATATTGTCTTTCAGTTTCCGGTAGCTCATTATATGGTGGGGCCTCCTTGGTACGTGCTACTTGCTCTTCTTCTTCAGAAGACAATCCAAAAGTCTCCCCCTCAGGCCAGTTTGTTATAATTTCCAAAATCCCAGGGCGATTTGGATTTCTAATACGGGCACGCTGAGTGATGAGGGCAATCCATTTACTCCATGTGGTGTCTGTGGCATGATGTGTGGAAGGAACCTTTCCTTTAAACATCCACCCCAGCACTGGTAGCCGGGGTGCCAGAAGCAGCTGCGTTTCGGTGCCAATTACTTCTGAGGCAGCTTGAACTCCTTCATAGGCAGCCAAGATTTCCTTCTCTGTGGGAGTGTAGTTTGCTTCAGAGCCTTTGTAGTTCCGGCTCTAGAATCCCAGTGGTCGACCCCAAGTCTCTCCAGGCACCTTCTGCCAAAGGCTCCAGGACAGACCATGGTTCCCGGCTGCAGAGTAGAGCATGTTCTTGACCTCTGGTCCTGTCCTGACTGGGCCAAGGGCTACCGCATGAGCAATTTCCTGCTTGATCTGGGTGAAAGCTTGTTGCTGCTCAGGGCCCCAGTGGAAATCATTCTTCTTGTGGGTGACCAGGTAAAGAGGGCTCACAATCTGGCTATACTTGGGAATGTGCATTCTCCAAAAGCCTATGGCACCTAGGAAAGCTTGTGTCTCCTTCTTGTTGGTAGGTGGAGACATAGCGGTGATCTTGTCAATTACTTCTGTCGGGATCTGACGACGTCCATCTTGCCACTTGACTCTTAGAAACTGAATTTCTCGAGCTGGTCCCTTAACCTTGCTTCGCTTAATGGCAAAACCAGCTTTCAGCAGAATTTGGATAATTTTTTCTCTTTTTTCGAAGACTTCCCCTGCTGTGCTCCCCCACACAATGATGTCATCAATATACTGTAGATGTTCGGGAGCCTCATTCTTTTCCAGTGCAGCCTGGATCAGTCCATGGCATATGGTGGGACTGTGCTTCCACCCCTGGGGCAGTCGGTTCCAGGTGTACTGCACTCCCTTCCAGGTGAAGACAAACTGAGGTCTGCATTCTGCTGCCAAAGGAATGGAGAAGAAGGCGTTAGCAATATCGATGGTCGCATACTACTTTGCTGCCTTGGACTCCAGCTCGTACTGAAGTTCCAACATGTCTGGCACGGCAGCGCTCAGTGGTGGTGTGACCTCATTCAGGCCACGGTAATCCACCGTCAGTCTCCAATCCCCACTGGACTTGCGCACTGGCCATATCGGGCTGTTGAAAGGTGAATGGGCCTTGCTGACCACCCCTTGGCTCTCGAGTTTACGAATCATCTCATGGATGGGGATCACAGAGTCTCTGCTGGTACGATATTGCTGAAGGTGTACTGTTGCTGCGGCAATTGGTACATGTTGTTCTTCAACTTTCAGCAGTCCCACAGCAGAGGGGTCGTCTGAGAGACCGGGTAAAGTATTCAGCTTTCTGATGTCTTCTGCCTCTACAGCAGCTATTCCGAAAGCCCAGCGATGTCCTTTTGGGTCTTTGAAATATATATTTCTGAGATAGTCTATGCCAAGGATGCATGGGGTCTCTGGGCCAGTCACGATGGGGTGTTTCTGCCACCCATTCCCAGTTAAACTCACTTCAGCCTCCAATACAGTAAGCTGCTGGGATCCTCCTGTTACCCCAGAAATAGAAATGGATTCTGCTCCTACATATCTTGATGGCATCAGGGTACACTGGGCACCGGTGTCAACTAAAGCTGTATATTTTTGTGGTTCAGACGTGCCAGGCCATCGAATCCACACAGTCCAATAGATCCGATTGTCCCTGTCCTCTACCTGGCTAGAGGCAGGGCCCCTCTATTCCTGGTCATGGTACACGTTGCTCTCTTCCTGTAAATAGGTTCTTGAGGTTCCTTCAAGAGGATCAGTTATATCATCATTCCTATATTGTCTGGAATTCTGTGTGTGAGAGACTGGAGCAGCATTGACTCTAGGTGCGCTTTTTGTGTTAGGTGTTCTTTTTAGTTCACATACTCGGGCTGCTAAGGAAGAGGTGGGTTTTCCATCCCACTTCCTCATGTCTTCTCCATGCTCCTGAAGAAAAAAACAGAGGTTTCCTCATGGAGTGTATCCTTTCTCCTTGGCTTGGGAACGCTGGCTCCTAATGGCAGAGACTCTTGTTGGTTCTGGTGAAATATGGTAGACTTCTTCCTTAAGTTCCTTTTTTAGTTTCTGATGACTCTCTTCAATCAAGTCCCGGACTTGCTCAGCCAACCTTGTTTCCACAGACGAGACATGGGTACGAAATGGGGCGGTGACTGTATCCTCGTAAATTCTTAATTTATTGGCTAAGACACCCACCCTGTCCTCGCCTTCCCTCCACTGCAGTGTTGCCAGGTAACGGGAGTACATCTCTGGTCCAAGCCGTGCAAATCTCAACCACATTTGCGATGTGTACTGGACACAGTCTGGACTCTTAGGAAATCTCTCGTCTTCTGAGAAAATTATCTCCAACACAGCCAATTCCCTCAGGCATCGGATACCTTGTTCCATGGTGTTCCATTTTCCTTGGTGCACCTGGGGGTCTTCTTTACAAAGGTATCTGTCCCTCACACTTGCAAGCAGTCGCCGCCAGAGGCTGAGAGTTTCTTGGGTTCTCCCAATCCCCTGGTCAATGACCACATCCCGGGACAGTGATCCCAGTTGCCTGGCCTCACTTCCATCCAGAATGGTGTCATTGGCTGCAGCATCCCAGATGCGGAGCAGCCAGGTCAGGATGGACTCGTTTGTCTGGCGGGTGAATTCCCTCCGCAGGTCACGCAGCTCACCCAGGGATAGAGAGCGAGTGATGATCTCTGGTTCTGTTTCTTCTGCTGGGTACGAAGGCCCTGCAGCGTCCTCATCAGTCACTATGCGGACTGATTTGCTCCTTGATTTCTTCTTCTGAACGGGGGCAACTACTATTGGTTCAGGCTGCTCTGGTTTGGTGATGGTTTGTGTGGAGATGCTGATGGCACTTTGGGTTCCTTCCTCCTCTGTCTCGGTCTGTGTAGGCATAGACACCCTTGCTTTGTTTTTGGTTTCCTCCTCCGTGACAGTCTGCGTAGACATGGACACTGTTGTTTTGCTTTTGCTTCCTTCCTCCTCTGTGACAGTCTGCGTCGACATGGATGCTATTGTGGCATTTTGTACGGACACGGACACTGCTGCTTTGCTCCTTGTTTCTTCTTCCTCAAGAAGACGCTGCATCACACTATGTATGTTTTGCTGCACCATACTATGTAGTGTTTTGTTTCTAAGCATGTTGCAGACTGTGCAGAGAAGACAAAGCAGAACTAACAACAACATTATGCTGTCCTTGGCATCCAGAGGGAACTTAACATTTTCAAAAACTGCTGTGTCAAGCCTGAAAGGTTGGAAAAAATCAATCTTTACCCCTCCCCCCAGGGGCTGGGTGTGGTTGCCGAGGCCCCAGACGTAGCAGCCTAGATTAGGACAAGCAAACAGAATTGAGTACATATTCCAAATCATGTTCATTGCCTCAGAGGTTATAATGCAATAGACATAATAGATCAATAAAGCAATTCTCTTACCATACCCTGGTTTACACATGAGCATTACAACTGCCAGATAATTCCCCACATTCAGGAAAATATAGAGAACTAGGTATAAGACCCAAAAAAACATGTTAAGCATCATAATGAATAGGTACCCTCTACAATACAAAATTGTAATTCTGACTTCTCTCAGTACCTTCTTGCCCCACATTGGGCGCCAAAAATATGTTCTGGTTTGAAAGCAAAACCAGTGAGAGACTCCAAGTCAGAAATACAATTTATTGGGAAAAGGGAAAACAAAAGACAAAAATACACACAATGATACAAAAGGAAGACCACTGGCAAAGTCAGAATACAACCTGACACCCGCTTTGGCCAGCGTGCTGGTAGCAGTCCAAATTGGAGTGGCTGCAGTCCTCTTGGAGTGGCAGATGTGGTTGCTGTGTCTTCTTGGAAACCTGTGGAAAGGCTGCCTTTCTGTCTAGAAATTCCTGGATTTATCCAGGTGGGAATGCCTAGCTTCTCCCCCTGGGCGGAGCATCTCACAATGGGCTGATGTTATTTTGAGTCACAAGGTGTGTTCTTAATTACCTGTTAAACAGAACTGGCTCTTGGAGAGTGTTATCTCTGAGTCATGAGGCAAGACATTGATGGGCCTATTAACAGGAGATAAGGAAAACTGTCCAGATGCAACTGCTACTCGGATGGTAATAGGAAACATCTTGGTGCTCAGTCTTGGACATTAGTTAACACCCGAGGTTCCACCAATCGAGCAGGTCCTGCCCAGTCTGAGTCCCTGAATATAGTAGACAGAGATAAAGTCCCAGTGGCACATATCAGAGGTTTGTTAGGGAGGACAGTGTGGATCAATTCTGCCTCGAGTACAGACAAACCCATTCGTGGGATTGTCTTTGCTCAGGGACCAGGTTGTACATGGTGGATAATGCAGAAAGATGGAAGAACACGATGTGTACCTCAGGGAGACCTGATTGTGGGGTGAGACTCATATGTAAATATCACTATTTGCTGGATGTTACTGCCACTGTTTGTACATTAAACCACACAGACATGAGACAGAAGGAAATGTGTAAGTGTCAAAGGTTTGAGCAAGTGAGATAGAAGGAAATGTGTAAGTGTCAAAGGTCTGAGTAAGTGAAAGATGGAAGTTTTACTTGATGAAGTTTTTACATGATGTTTGGTAGTTATGTTGACGATTTGGAGATAAGGGGTGGAATGTCCTAGGGTGATGGTATGGTGTTTGTATCCCAAATCGTGTGTTCTGTTTATGCCTGATATTATGTTCTGTGCCACCACTGGCCAGAGATCTGGGTGGAGAGATTCCAACCAATCAGGAGTTTTAACCGGGGAGTTTCAAACGCCCTATATAAGGAGGGTCCAAACAATAAAACACACTGTTGTCTCATGATCCCGGTGATTCAAGTCGTAAATCTCTCTAACCTATGACCACACGTAACATGTGGTGCCCCCGTGTGAAGACACAGCCACCTCTGTGTACAGAGCAGGGAAGACAAAACCAGTGTAGGAACTGGAGAAGCTGGAAAAGTTGAAAACTAGAAGAAAAACCCCACTGAATAAATGGGTGGCTTTGTCTCTGTAGTGGTTTTGGTTCAACATTTTAAGATTTCCCAGAATCATCCCCTGCTGAGCCCCTGGTTGCACTCAAGCTGGGGAACAAAAAAATTGATTTTTTAATCGACACAGGTGCAACACATTCAGTATTAAACATTTGTAGTGAAAATTTTAGCCAGGACACTGTAGATGTTGGTGCCACAGGGAAGGCTGAAAGCAGACCATTTTTCCAAACTCTAAGGATTAACTTGGGAAAAACATGGGTAACCCATCAGTTTTTGTATATGCCAGAATGTCCTATACTGCTGTTAAGGAAAGATATTTTAAGCAAATTGGATACTCAGATTACATTTAAGGACTGGCAAAAACAAGTGCAAATTCCTGGGAATAAAGATCTGGAAGCCCAGATTTTTATGTTACAACAACCTGAAAAGAAAGAAGAGGAAATTATGGAAGAGATTGAAAATGCTGTGATTCCATTACTATGGACAACAGGAGTTCCAGGGAAATCAAAAGCCGCTGAACCAGTAAGAATACAATTGAAACCTGATACCAAACCAGTAAGGTTGAAACAATCACTCCTTTGAAATTAGAAGCTAGAAAAGGGTTAGAGGAGCTGTTTGAGAACTTTGTTACACAGACTATTAAAAGAATGTGAATCTGAATATAAGACGCCTATTTTACCTGTCAAGAAACTCCACTTAGGTGAATACAGGTACAAGACCTCAGAGCTATTAATAAAATAGTAGTAGATCTACATCCAGTAGTAGGAAATCCATACACGCTTTTGACTACTATTAGGGAAGGTGATGAATGGTTCACAGTTTCAGATCTTAAAGACGCTTTCTTCTGCATACCTCTAGAAGCTGAAAGTCAGCCTTTGTTTGCTTTCAAATGGGAAAGTCCAGAAACTCGCCATAAGGCCCAGCTAACACGGACTGTGTTACCACAAGGATTTAAGAACAGTCCAACTTAGTTTGGGAACAAACTGGTGAAAGAACTGGAAATATGGAAAAAAGAAAACGAGGACATTACTTTGTTGCAATATATAGATGATATTTTAATTGCCACAGAAACCCAAGTTATTTGTGTTGAAATGACCATAAGTTTACTCAACTTTCTGGGACATGCTGGTTACAGGGTATCCAAGGCAAAGGCTCAAATTGCTCAAAAACATGTGACTTATTTAGGATCCACCATCTCACAAGGATGGCAAAGTCCTGGAACTGAAAGAAAAGAGGTGATTTGTAAAACCCCAGAGCCAAGGTCAGTGCGCGAGTTGAGACCATTTCTTGGGATGGCTGGATGGTGTCAGTTATGGATTCCTAATTATGGACTGTTAAATGAGGCCTTTGTTTGAGACTTCAAAGGATTCTAAGGAAATATTACAATGGACTTCTGAGTGCCAAACTGCTCTTAGAGATTTGGAAAGAGCCTTGATGTCAGCCCTGGCATTGGGACTACCGAACTTGACTAAACCTTTTGAGCTCTTAGTGCATGAACACTTACACCTTGCATTATGTGTAAATGATGCCTCAGGTTTTAGCTTTTATATTTTTCAGATTCTATTCTGCTTTAGTGTGTAAGTCTAGGCTTCATATTAGGGCATAGTAAAGTGCAGCTCAGACGGGGTCCCAGTCAGTGAAGGAGGAGAAAAGCAAGCTTTGGCAGGCAGGGATGCTGCCGCCCCCACCCCCACTGCCACCACCGCCCCCTCCCTGGGAAGAGGAGCTGGGGGGCAAATCCTTCTACCGGGAGGGAGGAGAGGATGGATGGCGTGTGCAGTCCACAGCACCACCCCTTGAGGAGGAGCCAAGGGGCAGAGCTTTCTACAAAGAGGGCAGAGAGGGAAACTCCCATGGGGAGCGGGGGTGTCTCTGCTCTCAGGCCTGTGAGTTACTATAGCAACCCTGAACACCGAGGAGCATCTTCAGGAGATTACATCACCAAGGCACACAGACATGCAGCCCAGATTAGAAGACACAGCAAATCCTGCATAGTGCTTTCTAGGATTGGGGGTAGGCAAAGTAGATTATATGGTACAACAGAATCAACTGAATCAGAGAATTCTTGCTCAAGTAACTCCGAGGAAGATGAAATTGATGAACTCATTGCAGCCTTGAGCAAGGAAAGGGGGAAAATGATACCTCACGTTGTAGCTTTTATATTTTTCAGATTCTATTCTGCTTTAGTGCATAAGTCTAGGCTTCATGTTAGGGGATAGTAAGCTCTCTTCACAGAATAGGTAGAGAAAACAATTCCTTCTCTAGCTGGGGACCCAAGGACAGCCAATCCAAATCTCAGGCCCAAGAGCATAAACAATGGTGGACCGAAGAGAGAAAACAAGAAGGATGGGACTTCATGGGCTAAAGGTGTAATTGGACAATTACAGGAAAAGTCATCCAAGAAAGCTTCCCCTACAGAGAAAGATCAATGTTCATAATGCAAGAGGTGAGGACACTGGAAGAATGACTGTCCAGTGCTGAAAGAAAAATCCTCAGTTTCCCAACTCCCAGTAGTACAAACCTCAAGTGATTCAGGTTCTGAGTGATGGGGACCGAAAGCTACGCCCCCCCAGCAGAACCTTCTGTTGTAGCTAAGCTGGGGAAAGATGACATAAAGTTCTTAGTAGATACTGGAGAGGCATATTCTGTGTTAAATACCTTAGAAGGGAAACTGAGTCAAGATATGGTACATGTTATTGGAGCGATCAGGGTAAGTGAAACACAGTCTTTCTTCCAACCTTTAAAATTCAAACTGGGGAAGCACTGGGTAACCCATCAATTCCTCTATATGCCTAACTCCCCTAAACTATTGCTGGGGAGGGATTTGCTAGAAAAATTGGAAGCAGAAATTAAATTTAAAAAAGGGAAGGGTATATGAGATGTAATTCCTGAATCTAAATTTGTCCAAGTTGATGCACTTTTTATACAGGAAAAATGTAGTGAAATCCCCACTGAAGTTGAAAATGCGGTCCATCCAATAGTGTGGGCCAGTGATATCCCAGGAAGATCCAAATGAGCAGAAGCAGTATGTATATACACTCAAACCAGGAGCCACAGAGGTGTGGTAATCACATATCCTCTGAACAGAGAGAGACATAGCTCTCCCAGGATTTTCCTGGGAAGCTGTGAGAAAGCTCAATGGAAGAATTAAAACAATTATTATCTCTCTTTCTGCACAGGTTATTTATAGGTATGATTTTCCAGAGTGTGCTATTCTTAGTTCATCAATAGTGTGAGAGGTTTTTGCTTTAGGACCAATCAGGATTCAGCTTAGCGAGTCGGGTTATAAAAGATGTGCTAATTTCTATTAAACACCTTCTTTCACCTTCTGAAGACTGGAGTCTTTTGTTCCTGTCCCTGACTCAACGGCGTCATCTGGTGACCGCCAATGTGTACTGCAGCCTAGGCTGGAGGCACAGGGTCTGGTGGACCCCGACACTCGGTGCAGCCTAGGCTGAAGAAACAGGACCCTAAGGGATCTGGCCTAGTTCACCGCCGAGGCTGAACACGGGGAGGTCTGGTGACCCCTCATGGATTCGCAGGACAGCTGGGATGCAGCCTGAGACATGTGGCCCTGGTGGCCCTTTGCGATGGGATGCCTCTTGCCCTCTTGAGTGAGGTAAAGCTGATTTTGCCCCGCATCTTCCTGGAGAAGACTTGTCCCTTTGGGACTGCGGACATTGTCTAGCCTAAGAGCTGGACAGTGAAACAGAGTGGAAATTTAACAGGGTAGAAATCCATTTCGGATTTCGGTGAAATGTGCCGTTTTGAATTATTAAGTCTGTAGCTTGCTAGCATAGGTAAAATATGCTGTTTAGTCTGGTAGCTCTGCTGTGCTCGTAAAAACTGCCTCAGCCGAGGAAAAAGAATGCGAATTTCCATGCTGAAGAGATAAGAGAGGCCCCTTGAACTTGGAAACAAAGGCGAAGAGCCAAAGCTGAGTCTGCAAGAGATGGACAAAGTGACCAGAGTGTTCTCTGTACAAGGATTAATTGCAAGTTGTAACGCGAAACCAGTAAAATGAGTATGCATGAACCTATTGTGAAACTCTATGCATATTGTTATAGATGCATATTATATGCTTGGCTTTTTGCAAATATTAAAATGAATACTGTATGTGTTATGTTGGAAAGTTATGCTGTATTAATTTCTTTTAAGTAGTGTGGTAAATATAGTTTTTAGGCTATGGCATAATATTAAAACAGAAACTATGTGATGTAAGATACTTTTTGTAACTAGCTCAAGGAATAGATAAGATAACCAAGAAATTCTTCGCATACAGATAACAGCAACAAGACACTAAGATCCCAAGAGAATTATTACCTCCTTATCAGGAAGACCCAGACTTCGAGGGACCAACACGATTGATTTACAAGATGGGGGGGGGGGGGCAGAAACTAAGCAGAAGAAATATTTTGTTTGAAAAGAATTTTTGAATTATGTATGAGATATATGAATATGCAATAGGCTATTGTTTTTAAGGGCTAATCCTTTGTTAGCAAGGTATGCTTTTGTGGCTTAGTGCCCCCAGCAGCGCCAGTGGCCGGCCCCCCTGTGCCGCCGCCAGCCTCACATGGACTGACCGCACACCATGCCGTGGGTGGGGGAGCCCCTGAAATCCGCTGCAGCTACCACTGCCACGCCGGCGGAGGCTGCTCTCTCCGCTCCGAAACCTGCCCTTGCAGCGGCTCTGCTCTGCGCCTCGCCACCTGCAGCAGCTCCGTTCTCTGCTTGCCCGCCTTCTTTGGAGCCTGCAACCAGCCCAGCCTCCCCTACACCTTCTTCAGACTGTCCCGAGCCATGGTCCTCTGAGACGGGGTCTGGGACAGTGAAAGAAAGCACCAGCCTGTTCCGCAGGGGCGGCACAGCTCTGCATCTCACTGCTGGTGCCGCCAAGCTTAGAACTCTGAAACTCAGTGACTTTCTGGGGAACAATATTTTTCTGGGCCCAACACTCTCTTGGACGGGGCCTTCCCTTGCTCCATGGGGTCCCCATTGGGCCTGGGGGCCATATTCCTGGGAAAACCTCTCCTTTCCATTTTTCAACATGGACCAGTGGTCCTGGAGAGAGTGGGGGGGAGGAGAAGGAGGCATTCTGTCAGGGAGTCCATCCCTTCAACCACTCCTGCAATCCTCCCTCTCCCCGTTTTGGCATGGGGGGTTGGTGGAAAACAACAGACCAAATACGTCTGGGCTCGACGGAGAAATCACTGCAGCCCACCATGGCCAGGGCTGGGGCCCCCCACCCCTGGCCCCTGGCTTCTTGGCCTGCTGCCTTCTGGAAAAAAAAAAAGAAAAAAAAAAAAAGGGCATTGTCTTCATAGACAGCTCAGAGCATGGGAACATCACAAGTTAGGCTTGGCCTGGTTGTATTAAAGGCTGTTGCCATGGCTTTCCAGCATTTTCTCAAGTGTCTCTGAATTTGGTCAATTCTGTTTATACAGCAGACACAATTGTTTTGAAATCTTTGGGGATGCAATTCAGACCTGAGTTCATTTATATCACTCGAGTCGTTCATTCAGGACATGACTGTATAGGCCAAAAGCCTTGCAAAATTCTCCTATCAAAGTGCACACACTCTGAAAAAAGCAATTTCAATGAATGCCAACCAAGGCTTGATCTGCTGCACCTTACTGGCTGGGATAAATCCCAGAGGCCTAAAGGCTTTGCAGCTGTGGCAAACAGATGTTACTCATCTTGGCAAATCTAGCTGATTTGAGTATGTGCATGTGTTTATTAATACCTTCTTTTCTGCCCTGTGGGCATCTGCTCACACTGGGAAATGGGTTTTGACAAGTTGGGCTGCCAGTCCTTTGGCAGATTGACAATGATTTGTTACTATATTAGAATTAGTAACTGATTTCTTCGTATTAATAGTTATCTCCTGAACGAAAAAACAAGACCGGGTGCTTGGAAAAAAGATGAGATTGCAGAGAATTCAACAGTACATGTTGAAAGTCTTTTTGGCCATTCAAAATCAGCTTCTGAATGAGGTTTTGATTGGCAATTGAATAACCTTTTGAGCTGTGTTTGTTCTCCCTTCTGCAAAGGGCCCCGCAGAAAATTTGCAAACGCCGGTCTTCTTTTTTTACAGTATACAGAGTGAGATGTGGTAATCACATATCTTCTGAACAGAGAGAGACATAGCTCTCCCAGGATTTTCCTGGGAAGTTATGAGAAGCTGTGAGAAAGCTCAGAGAAAGAATTCAAACAATTATTATCTCTCTTTTTGTACAGGTTGTTTATAGATATGATTTTCCAGAGTGTGCTATTCTTAGTTCACCAATAGCGTGAGAGATTTTTGATTTAGGACCAATCAGGTCTCAGCTTAGTGAGTCGGGTTATAAAAGACACGCTAATTTCTATTAAATGCCTTCTTTTCACCTTCTGAAGACTGGAGTCTTTTGTTCCTGTCCCTGACTCAACGGCGATACAGCGGTCAGGCAAAAAAAATACCCTTTGAAATTAGAGAATCGTAAGGGATTAGTGTCTATAATTGAAAGATTCCTACAACATGGTTTATTAGTTCATTGTGAATCTAAATTCAACACCCCGATTTAAGCTGTTAAAAAAGCAGATGGCAAGAGTTATCGATTAGTATATTGGAGGCTCCAATATTGAGAATGGGACATGCCCTGGCTTGTCTGGCCCCTGCTGCTGGGCCAAATAGTGGCAACTGTGGTGTTTCACCCCAAAGACACAAAGGGTCAGCTCCTCAGGTTTCCCGCTGTTGGAGAATCCTTTAAGGCTATGGTGAAGGAAAGGAGTCAGTTCTGATGGAGGGTTTAATCCAGAGCTTTTATTCTGGCCCGCAGGCCTCTGAATGTAGCAACAGCTCCAAGCAGAACTCCCCTGCAGGCCTCTGAATCCGTTCACTGCTCCATCAGAACTCCCCTGCAGGCCTCTGAATCCGTTCACTGCTCCATCAGAACTCCCCTGCAGGCCTCTGAATCCGTTCACTGCTCCATCAGAACTCCCCTGCAGGCCTCTGAATCCGTTCACTGCTCCATCAGAACTCCCTGGACCGCGTGGCTGCTCACTCTTTTACTTGGGGGAGGGGAGGAGGGGACGGGTAGGGAGCCCACCAACCAGGTACGGGAGAGGAGGTCTCAGGGGACAAAAGACACCTGGATGGCCCAATGCCCCCTGGGGGTGGAGGACATCTTTTGAATCTGCCCAATCACTCGATGCCCTTCTGGAATTCCAGCAGTGACAGACAGTGCTCAGCAGGGGTCAGGGTGGGGAAAGGAGGAGTGATTGACACACCTGGGAGGACACCTTCAGGGGAGAAAACCGGGGTTCTGGGGAAACCATGAAATCACACCGCAACAGATTAGTACAGGATTTGAGAGCAATTAACAAAATTACAGAGGATATACACCCAGTAGTAGCCAATCTCTACACCCTTTTGACCACACTGACAGACGAATTAAGGTGGTTTACTGTTGTAGACCTGAAGGATGCCTTTCTCTGCATTCCTGTGCACAAAAACAGCCAAGAGCTTTTTGCTTTTGAGTGGGAAAATCCCAAGACAGGAAGAAAGAGTCAACTTACATGGGCAGTTTTACCACAAGGGTTCAAAAACAGCCCCTCAATATTTGGAAACCAGCTAGCAAAGGAATTAGAAGATTGGAAAAGACAGGAGCCAGGAGGAGTTGTTCTTCAGTATGTGGATGACATCCTGTTTGCAGCCAGAACCAGAGATGACTGTATACGACTCACTGTAAGTCTATTAAACTTTTTGGGACTGAGTGGGTACAGAGTTTCTAGAGACAAAGCACAGATTACTTAGGAAACAGTAGTTTACTTGGGGCTTGACATCTTCCGTGGACACCGACAGCTCAGCAAAGAATGGAAAGAAGCCATCTGCCGTCTTCCAGAGCCCCATACCGTGAGAGAGATGCAAACTTTCCTGGGGATGGTAGGTTGGTGTCGTTTGTGGATAGCAAATTATGGACTGCTGGTAAAACCCCTATATGGAGCATTAAAAGCAGCTGAAAAGGGAATTATCATAGGGATTGAAAACACCAGAGCAGCTTTTAAACAGCTGAAACACTCTCTGATGTCAGCTCCAGCACTGGTACTTCTAGACTTAACCTTTTGAACTTTTCACACATGAGATACTGAATGTGGCTCTACGGGTACTAGCACAGCACCTTGGGAACCAACGGAGGGCTGTGGCATACTTTTCTAAACAGCTGGACAGTGTTTCCCAAGTCTGGCCAGGGTGTCTCAAGGCTGTGGCAGCCACTGTCATCTTGATCCAGGAGGCCCGAAAACTCACCCTTGGACGACGCATTGTAGTGTATGTACCCCATGCAGTAGCGGCCGTACTCAAACAAAAGGGAGGACATTGGCTGTCCAGCAACCGGATGCTTAAATATCAATCACTATTATTAGAACAAGATGATGTTGCCCTGAAAACAACTGCTGTTGTTAACCCTGCCATGTTTTCGTCCTCCACCTTAATTGACAATGAGCCTGAACATGATTGTTTGCAGACTGTTGAAGAAGTCTGTTCCAGCCAACCAGATGTGAAAGACACACCCCTGGAAAATCCAGATTGGGAACTTTTTACAGATGGAAACAGCATCATGAAAAATGGCAAAAGGATGACAGGCTATGAAGTGACCAAGCAGGATAAGGTGATCGAGACAAAGACCCTGCCAGCAGATGTGTCATCACAGAAAGCTGAACTGATTGCACTGACGAGAGCCCTATACCTGAGCGAAGGGAATATATGGACCGACTCTAAATATACATTCAGTGTTGTCCACGCCCATGGAGCCATCTGGAAGGAGAGAGGACTTCTGAACGCTCAAGGTAATCAAATCAAACATGGTGAACGAATACTTGCCCTCTTAGAGAGCATTAAAAAACCCGCAGAAGTAGCTATCATGCATTGTAGAGGTCATCAGAAAGGGAAAACCACTCCAGAACTGGGAAATCGCTTTGCTGATAAAGCAGCAAGAGGGATTGCAGAAAAAGGGATTCTCGCAATAATTCCACAAAAAGAGGTTGATTTGTCAGGGTTCACCCCAAAATATGACCAAGCAGATCACAAACTAATTAAGTTCCTTAAAGCTGAGATCACAGAGAGTGCATGGGCTGTTACCCCAGCAAAACAGGTGGTAGTCCCACCCCTGATCCTTCGGGAGCTATCTCAGAGATAACATGAAAACACACATTTCGGGGTTGAAAATCTTCTGAAAAATCGAAAAAAGGTATTAATAAGAAAGGGAATGACTGATATTATACAGTCAGTAGTGATCAAATGTGAGATCTGCTGTAAAAACAACCCTGACATGAGAAAAAGAGTTGTGTTAGGAGTAACAAAAACAGGGGATCTTCCTGGAGATTACTGGCAAATAGATTTTGCAGAGTGACCACGCGAAGAGGGATACCAGTACATACTGGTATTAGTTGACACCTTCAGTGGATGGCCGGAAGCTTACCCCTGTCGCACTAACACAGCCAAGGAAGTGGTGAAAGTTTTGCTCAATCATATAATTCCAAGGTTCGAGGTTCCTTTGGGGATGTCATCAGATAGGGGACTACCCTTTGTTGCAACAGTGGTTAAGGAAGTTAGCTAGATTTTGGGAATTTCTTGGGATCTGCATACACCTTATACACCCCAAGTGAGTGGTAAATTTGAACGTATGAATAGGACTCTCAAAACACAAATTAGCAAAATTTGTCAGGAAACATCCATGACATGGGTTCTGGCCTTGCCTATAGCTTTACTGAGAATCCGCATACAACCAAGGCAAAGGGATATCAGTCCCTATGAAATACTGTATGGCAGGCCATACCAGATTCCACATATTCCAGGTGAAATTCACATGAAGGGGAAACTTGATTCACAGAGATATCTAATGGCTTTCGGTTCCACTTTGCAGAAGCTCCAGAATTACATCATGCTGTCCAGACTCATAGGACTGGACGCACCTGCACATCCCTTCCATCCTGGAGACTGGGTCTATGTTAAATAGTAAGACAGTTATCCTCTACAAGTCAAGTGGAGAGGACCATTCCAAGTTCTACTGACCACCCTCATCGCAGTCAAAGTCGCTGGTAAAGGACCCTGGATTCACTACTCCAGAGTTAAGAAAGCTTCTGCTCCTGAAACAACTGCAAAAACAGAGACTAATGCAGATGAAAACCTGTTTTAAATTATTCCTCTTCTGTGCCCAAAGAACTGTTCACAATAATCATTATTCTTCTTTGCAGGATACCCGACTGTGCAAGACATTACTGTTGTTAGACATTTACTGTTAGATATTTATCTATTATTAGATGTTTATTATTAGATGTTTGCGGTTATAGTTGTTTATTATTGTTAGATACTCATCTGTTATTAAATACCTATTATTAGTAAATATTTAGAGACTCGACAAGGTAAAGGCCTTGTCAAGCCTCTAAAGTGGGGAAATGGTGCCTCAGGTTTTAACTTTTATATTTTTCAGATTATGTTCTGCTTTAGTGTGTAAGTCTAGGCTTCATGTTAGGGGATAGTAAGCTCTCTTCACAGAATAGGTAGACAAAACAATTCCTTCTTTAGCTGGGGACCCAAGGAAAGCCGATCCAGACCTCAGGCCCAAGAGCATAAACAATGGTGGACCGAAGAGAGAAAACAAGAAGGATGGGACTTAATGGGCTAAATGTGTAATTGGACAATTAGCTCCAATATGCTAATGGATCAGAACTTATAAAAGTGTGAGACCCCCATGACCTGTCATCCATTTTGTGGCCATTTTGGGTTGTGCTGCCCAAGGTGGATCTATTTGAGGCCTCTTAATAAGTAGCTATTTTATTCTTTAGCTCTGTCTAGTCTCTGTTCTAGGTCAGCCTTCACAAGGCATCATATTAGCTAAAAGGTTGGGAATCGGGAAGAGGGCTGTAGGATATTTATCCAAGCAGTTGGACAATATAAGTAAAGGACAGCCCTCCTGCCTTCAAGCATTAGCAGCAACTCCTTATACAAGAGGCCTGGAAGCTGACATTAAGCCAAAAGATGACTGTTTATGTTCCATAGATGGTCGTTTCGCTTTTAGAACAAAAAGGAGGCCACTGGTTGTCCCCAAACAGGCTGCCTAAATATCAGGTTGTGTTGCTAGAACAGAATGATGTAGAATTGAAGGCCACCACTGCCCTAAATCCTGCTGTGTTTCTTGATCCTAGATCAGAGAATTCCAAGGTTTTGCAATATGACTATTAACTATTGAACAAGTTTATTCTAGCAGGGAAGACTTAAAGGATATTCCCATTGAAAAACTGGACTGGGAACTGTTTATAGGTGTCATGGTTTGATGCTGGCTAAAAGCCAGGCACTCACAAAAAACCTATTTATTCATTCTCTTGTGCTATATTTGAGCAGAGAAGGGGAAAAGAAAAATTGAAGGGCTCATAAGTTGAGACAAGGATTAGGAGAAAAACACTTTAAGGGCAAAACAGGTTCAAACTTAAACAGTATAAGGAAAATTTATTATTAACGGAATTAAAAGTGGATAATGAAAACTAAAATAAATCTTTAGAGCACTTTTTCCCCCATGTCCAGCCCCTCCTTCCTTCCTACCAACAGCACAGGGAGACAGGGCATGAGCGTTTAGGTCAGTTTTTCACTTGAAATCTTTCTTCAGTTTGCTTAGGGAGAGGAGTCTTTTCTGTTTAGCCATGGAGTCCTCCACACAGGAGACAGTTTTATGCAAACCTTTTCAGCATGGTTCTAATTTTCATGAGTAGCAGTATCACCTGACCTGCTGTAATGTGAGTCCTTCTCACAGGCAAAATAGTCTTCTCAAACTACATGGCATGGGTCATTTTGATGCCTTGAGAGGCTGACCTAGAACAGAGTTTAGACAGAGCTAAAAGAATAAACTAGGTATTTATTAAAAGGCCCTAAAAGGATACACCTTAGGCAGTACAAGAGGCCAGTCAGGGCTACACCCAAGATGGACCAAAAATGGTCACACAATGGATGACCGGTCACGAGGTTTCACACTTTTATATGTTTTGGTCCGTTTACATATTGGAGTTAATTGTCAAATTTCAGCTTCAAGTTATGAAGTCCCATCGTCTTTGTTTGCTCTCTTCAGTTCACTGTTGTTTATTTTTTTTGGGGGCCTGAAGCTTGTAATGGTTGTCCTTTATTCTCAAGCTGGAAAAGGATTGTTTTGTCTACCTACCCTGTGAAGAGAACTTACTAACACTTAATATGAAGCTCAGAGCTACACACCAAGGCAGTACAGAATCTGAAAAATATGAAAGCTAAAACTTAAGCCATCAATTTTAGTTCATGGGGTGTAGCCTTTTAAAGATAAGCTGTTCTAGTTTGAAAGTAAGGGTCCTCTTTCTGTCTCTGGAAGCAAGGGTCTTCTCTCTCTGTTCGGGTTTCTTACTAGATTAGAGCTTTTCAGCATCCGCTCGCTCCAGCGTGAGCCTTTTTTCACGGGCTGCCAGTGGATCTCTGCATCCCCCCATGCACTTCATGAATGACAGGGAAACAGTTTCTTGTATTAGTCCTCACTACGGCTTGTAGAAGAATCTCAGCTCCCATGCCTAGAGCACTTCTTCCCCCTCCTTTTCATTGACCTTAGTGTAGTCATGTTGTTCTCATGTGTCTTCACTTTTTCCTTTTCTTTGACTTGGGATAAAACTGTTTTCTGTAGGTTTGTTTGTTCTCAAGTTCTGTTAATTGAAAAGTTCTTATAGGGTTTTGCAGCACTGAAAAGTTGATGTCCTCTGGGCTCTGTATCAGGGAAGAGTTCGCCATGCCCCTTGTTGTTGGCCATGTGGTCTCCGCCGGCACTACACAGGCTTCAGAGCTTCTCTTCATGCGGGGTGTCAAAAAGGAGAAGCTGCTGCCACTGCTTCTGCCTTTCTGCTTGCAGTACGGCTGGGTAAAAGTGGCTAAATAGGCAAAGCTCATTGCGAACTGTGCCAAGATGGAGGCGGCCACATGGCCCCGGCTGTGTGGCCCTGGCAGCTGCTTGCGGTGCTGGAATGACCCCCTGGCGACCACCTTGCCACCCCTTGGAAGAAGAGAGAGAACTGCGCATGTTTTTTCCTCCTTAAATATGTCATCACAGAGGCATTAGCAATTTTTCTAATAGGGCCAATAATATGTCCATCATCAGAGCATTATAAGTAAAAATTAATTGAGCCAAATTTAATATTTAATAAAAATAGATTTTTATTACGCGACTGAAATTCGGTCCAGGATAGCCACAATCCAATTAAAAAGGGTCAGTGCCGAGCCCGGGTATCGGCGCTGGGTGAGACACAGGTCTGACCGCTACAGCATAAGGTCCCCTATGTTTCACACTGTCTGTCCTGCCTGAGCGGTTTTTATACAATTTTTCCTGCCCGAGGCAGAGTCCCTTTTCTTCCTTTCAGGACTTCACATATTCATGTGGAGTTCTTTCTCTGCGACAAACTGAACAAAACCATGTCCGGGGAGTGATGAACATCCATGATTGCGTTCCCGGAAGCCGGTATTGAGATGTATCTCACCAATGGGTCCGGCTATCTCAATCTTAGATATTTATCACGTATTCATCGTCCGGGGGTTCCTCCGATCACCTTGGAGAATGACCCATCTTCAGGCTGGCCACGCTCATTCGTTTCTAAAGGAGGTTTTCCTTCCTCTTGTCCAGGTGGTTTCGACACTGTGATGCAATCCCCGACACTGACTTGTGCGCTTAAAAAATCTTTTATAAGTGTGTTTCTTACCAATATATATATAAGATATATATGAATTTTTATATGCACGAATTATTCCATATACACATAACAAGAGCCTTCAGGGATCTGTTCTGCTGGACATAGTAGAAGCTTTGAGCAGCTTCTCTCTCAGAAGCTACCTCTGTGGCTTCCCTCACCCACCAAAAAAAGACCTAAACTGTTTTAAACTAACACAACAGGCTGCAGTAGTTTTGCCCGTGAAGGCAAGTAGAAAGCACAATATGCAGTGGTAACTCACAGTAAGGTAACTGAAGCCAACCCACTACCTGTCAATACATCTGCACAGAAGGCAGAGTTTTGCAAAGAGCCCTAGAATCATCACAAGGTAAGAAAGTTAATATATGGATAGATTCTAGGTACAACTTTGGAATAATCCATGCATATGGAGCTATATGTAAAGAAAGAGGTATATTGTCTGCTCAAGGGTCCCCTGTCAAATATGGAGAAGAAATAAGCTCCCTCTTACGAAGAGTACAATTACCAATGAAGGTGGTTGCAATGCATTGTAAAGCCCAACAGTTTGGACAATCCCAGTTAATACTGGAAATAGTTTGGCAGAAAAAACTGCTAAAGAAATTGCAGAACAAAATATTCTACTTGTAATTCCATCAAAGGAAGAGATAGTTCCCTGTGGACCTGACAGCCTGGTTGGATTCCCTCAGAAATTGACCCCTGAGGCACGATGAGCACTGAGGGAAGTCCAAAAGGCTGTTTCTGCTTCTCAGGTTCATCGAGTAGATCTTTCCATTGATATCACGATCTTCATTACCAATCCAGATGTTCATCCTACGAGTATCATTGGCCAATGGAGTGACAAATGGTCTGATCCCGTGCACATTTTGGAATGGGTCTTCTTGCCCCATCAACCAAAAAAGACAGCACCTACATTATTTGAATTGATCGCTCATTTGATAATCAAATGCTATCAATGATGTTTGTAATTAATGGCAGCTGATCCTGCAACAATCATTCTTCCAGTAGAACGGGAAGACTTTGAATGGAGCTGTGTTAACAGTGCTCCTTTGCAAAGTGCGCTGTAAAACTTTTCAGGGCAGATTGCCTATCATCTGCCCAGTCACAAGTTATTGCAGTTGGCAAAAACAACCAATCTGTCTTTGTGGCCAAAATGTAGGCGGGTGCCAGTGCGAGGACCCACCGTCTTTACTGGCGGTTCCGGAAAAATGGGGGAAACCATTGTTACTTGGAAGGAAGAATCTTGGTGGTAAATGTTGGAGGGCCATGAGTCAGGCTCGGCCCAACTGGTTGAGTTAAAGGCTGTTGATAAGGCATTCCAGAAATTTTCTCAGGTGCCTCTGAACTTTGTTACTGATTCTGCCTATGTTGCAGACATAACCAAGCGTTTGGATTGTTAATTTCTAAAGGAAGTCAATAACGCAGTTTTGTTTCAGTTATTGAAAGCCTTGTGGTGTGCAATTCAGACCCGAGTTCATTTGTATTACATCTTGCACATTCGAAGTCACACCAATTTACCAGGTTTCATAGCAGAAGGTAATGCCAGGGCTGACAGGTTGGCTAACCCTGCGTGGGTAGTGCCTCAGCCTGACAAGATTGCACAAGCCAAAGCATCGCATGGTTTTTTCCATCAAAGTGCACATACCCTGCAGAAACAATTTCACTTGACGCCTACTGAGGCTTGTGACATTGTCAGTTCTTGTGCTGTCATGGACTTGCTGCACCTTTACCAGCGGGGGTGAACCCCAGAGGCCTAAAAGCCTTGCAGCTTTGGCAAACAGATGTCACTCATATTGCCAAATTTGGCCAACTTAAGTATGTGCACGTCTATTGACACCTTCTCCTCTGCTATGTGGGCATCTGCTCATACTGGAGAAAAGGGTCGCGACATGATTGCCCATTGGAGGATGGCTTCTGCAATTCTGGGTATATTTTCTTCTGTGAAAACTGATAATGGCCCCACCTACGTCTTGCAGAAGATGCAGCAGGTTTTGCACTTATGGGGAGTCTCACACAAACTTGGTATTCTGCATGCTCTAACTGGTCAAGCCATTGTTGAATGCGCTCATGGTACTTTAAAGCGTGTTCTGGAAAAACAAAAAAGGGGAATGCCTGGAGAAACCCCGCACAGTCGATTGGAAAAAGCTCTATATACAATCAATCATCTTGCAGTGCCACAAAATTCAGAGAATCCTGTAATTCTAAATAATTTTCTCTCGTTGCACTCTTCAGGTGAGATGCACCTGCCTTGAGTATAAGTCTGGATATGGGACCTAACCACTAATAAGTGGGAGGGCCTGTGCGACCTTATCACTTGGGGTTGTGGGTATGCATGCGTTTCCACAGATACTGGAGTACGGTGGATACCTGCAAGGTGTGTTCGCCCTGACTTGTGACACCAAAAACAGAATGTGGCCAACAGGCAACCTCCGAATGATGATCAAGATGCCGACCATCAATCAGATGGCCCCTCTACGAGTGGGAAATTAATATTCTATCTTTTCCTTGTTTCTGGAAAAGGGTTGTTGACAAGTTAGACTACCAGTTCTTTGAACAGACTAACGATGTGTTGTTGCTATATTAGAATTAGCATTGATATTGTATTAGAATAGGTAACTGATTTTAGGATTAATAGTGTATTTCTTGTAAGAGGGAACCACAAGATTTGATCTCTCTGACCATTTTAAATCGGTGTCCAATTGAGGTTCTGATTGGTAACTAGCAACTACTAGAGGAACCTCTGGAGCTGTGTTTGTTCTCCTTTCTGCAAGGGGCCCCACAGAGGATTACAAACACAGCCTCCTCCTTTAAACAAAAAGGGGGACCCGTGTATGTGACAGCCTGGTCAGAGAGTGAGAAAGCTAGATAAGTTTTCCCAGAATCGGCCTGGGAGACTTTAGGGAGCTGGAGATAAACAATGATAGCTAATTATTAAAAACAACCTGCAGGTGTTGTTTTCCTAATATTTGTTTTCATGTTATTTGTGGGAACCCAGGACATCCCTCTGGCTGTCCTGGCTTTCTTGAGACCCTAGCGGGGGGCTCGAAGACCTTGGCATGAAGTCAAAAACACCTGTGGCTTCGATTTTAGCCTGTGGAAAAAACTGCCAACTTTGTATGAGGAATTACAAGCCACAAGGGTTTGAGTGGTGTGATAGTTGAATTAACATAGGGTGAAAAAGTAGAATCTTCGGGCTTTTTAGAATGGGGTTCAAGGGGACCAGATGGAGGGATTTGGGTGTGTCCTGATCTTCTTCTCCTTCTTCTTGTCCTCCATGTCTTGGTGTGATGGTGACACTTTTCTATTGGTTTAAGGTAGAGACACAATGTCTAACATAAATGATAGATATTGGCACATTATTGTAAACATAGTACACGTAGTTTTTAGTATAAAATGTAAACACTGCCCTAGAGGGCAGACAGAATGCCATGGTCGACTTGCTAGACAGAGCTCAGCAGGTCAGAGAAAGAATGTTACACATAAGAGAAAATAAACAACCTTGAGAAGCTGACCCTACGCATTTAGACTTCTTCTTTGGCTGCATGGGCTGGGAAACAAAGACTTTTACACTCTCGGGGTCCAGGTGTTGAGGTGACCCCGAGAGTTATTCTCATAAGATTGTTTATAAATGGGCATCTTGTTAATTAGCCAATCAGGTGAAATGTATTGATTAAATGACCAATCAGGTCCACCTGTATCAGATCAGTGTATAAAAGAAGTGGTTCCGAGTAAAGAGACGCGCTTATGCCACTCAGCCTTCTGAATGCCTTTTTGTCATTTCTCACTAAACAATGACAGTTCCCCAAAGTACTCCTTAGGTATGATGATCAAGATCAATAGCTTGCAAAAGCCTTAAAAGGCTCAGTTGAATGCTGAGAGTTGTTGGGCAACCCCAACCCAAGTAATAGTGCCACAAGTAATAATGAAACAGATAGCAGAGAAAAAGCATAATGAAACAAATTGTGGAGGAGAAGCAATGATGGAGAATTTAAAAACAGGTGCTTAGCACCAGGATGGTAGGAATTATTAAGAGTATAGTAGGGAAATGTTGGATTTGTCTACAAAACAACCCACAAATCTTTAAGTGGCCACCACTAGAAACTACTAAGAAATGAAATAGTCCAGGAGATTACTGGCAAATTGATTTCTTCAAGTTACCTTGGCAGGATGGATATAGGTACCTCTTGGTCCTAATAGATACCTTTTCTGGGTGGCCCAAAGCTTTTCCCTGTTGCACCAACAAGGCAAGAGAAGTTGGAAAATGTTTGTTAAAAGAAATTGTACCCAGATTTGGGACATCACTGGGTATGTTGTCAGACAGATGACCTCATTTTGTGGCAGAAATAGTTCAGAATTTCAGTAGAAAGAGGGGAATAAAATGGGATCTCCATACACTGTGGAGACCACAATCAAGTGGCAAGGCTGAATAGATGAACCAAAGCCTTAAAAGGCAATCAAGCAAGATTTGTCAGGAAACATCATTAAAATGGCCACAGGCCCTTTCTTTATCTCTATTAAGCATCAAAATTCAACACAGGTCAAAAGAAAAAGTAAGCCATTACAAGATACAATGGGCCAAGCAACAGGAAGCCTTTGATGCCTGCAAGAATGCTTTGAGTGAGTATGCCCAATTGTACACAGCTGCATTTAAGGGCATTACATGGGCCCTGGGGAAAATTAAGCAGGGTCAGTGGGCTTTGACTATCTGGCAGGTTGATTACATTACACATACATTCTCATTATGTGTTCTAAGAGGACATCACTGAATGAGGTAAAGAAAGACAGTCTTGCAGTTTCTATTTTGTAGTTTGAGATTAAATACTGCATTTAGAGGAACATTTAGTGATGATTAATTTTAACAGACTTTCGATTGATGACTTATTTATAATTTCATCAACCAAGCACTTTTCTTGACAGGGAGGTCCTTCGAAAAATTAGGCAAACATCATTACAGTGCAATGACTTTGTAGGTGGTAAGATGAAAATTATTAGAAGTTCATCGAATATTGCCCCAAACCTGCTCAAAATTACTGCTTGGTATAATCTTTGGGAAGGTGTTTTGTCTTCTTTCACAGCAACATAGAAAAACAGGTGCAATCAAAGTTTGAAGAGTGAATCAATAAACAATTGGGGCTTTCAAGTGTTGTCTGCAAGGTATTTTGCTTATTTTGTCAATGTGAATTGACTTTTTTGGGATTAATCACATGTTTATGGTTTTGTAGTAAGATTTTTTGGCTGACGGATTTGAGGAGCAACTGCACAGACAGCAGCAGTAACAACAACATCAAATTTCCATATAACATTTTCATTTGTCCATCTCACAGCATTTGGCAAGGGAAGTCTGTATCATTACATCCATCTTAAGAAGACAAGATGGAGTCAGTAAGTTTCCAAGACATTGTGAGGTGTCTTGTCCAAGAGCACCCTTCTGACTGGAGACAGAGAATTGACATTCCTTTAACTGTGTTTGCATGGCAAGGTTTTGGTAGTGGGGGGGCTACAGGGGTGACTTCTGTGAAAAGCTGCCAGAAGCTTCCCCTATGTCTGAGAGACCCACCGCTGGCCAAGGCTGAGCCCATCAGAGATGGTGGAAGCTCCTCTGGGGTAACCAATTCCCACTGCAGAGATTCCCCCTGCAGCCTGTGGTGAAGACCATGATGAAGTAGGCTGTGCCCCTGCAGCCCATGGAGGTTAACAGTGGGGCAGCTATCCACCTTCAGCCCATGAATGACCCCACGCCAGAGCAGGTAGATGCCAGAAAGAGGCTGTGAGCCTGTGAGAAGCTCATGAAGGCCTGTCTCCCATGGAAAGGACTCTGTGACAGTGTCCTAGTTTAGGGCAAAATTTGGGAGAAGACCTCCGGAAGGAGCCCCAGAAAGCAAACCCCCCATGGTCCCTCCCCCACCTGGTTCGGGAAGGATTTCCTCAGAGAGAAGTGGAAAAAAAACCTGTTTATTTAACAAGCAAAACCACTCCCCAATACAAATACAACACCAGATGACAAAACTCTTTCACCGTTCTGAAAAGATGACAAATTCAGAAAGTTTCTCCTGGGAGTGGTTGCCCAGCTATCAGTCTCCGGAGCTGGGGATGGCTGCTGCAGGTCACAAAATGCAGATTCTCGGTGTTTCTTGATGTTTCCCAAGTCCAGGTCCAGAGCAGGTTCAGATGATATTCAGGAAAGGGAAAGGGAAGGGAAAAAGAAACAGTCCAGGGTAAAAATTGGACTGACTAGCTAAAGTAACTAATAAGCAAAAGCAAAAGCAAGCAAGCCAGCAAGCAAGCAAGCAAGCAAGCAAAGCAAGCACGCCAAAGCAAGCCAAGCCAGCCAAGCCTCTCCTAGACACAGACCATGGGGGGAGGTAAGCCGGCTGATAACAAGACAAAACAATCCTTCACTTTCAGAGTCAGTCCTGAAGGCACAGAACATAATATCAGGCATGAACAGAACACACGATTTGGGATACAAGCACCATACCATCACCCTAGGACAGACAGACTGTTGTGGTTTGACACCGGCCAAACCCCAGGCACCCAAAACACCTGCTCATTCACCCTTCCCTGCTACAGCTGGACAGAGGAGAGAAAAATCTGACAAAGAGTTCATGAGTTGAGATAAGGACCGGGAGAAAACACTCCAAGGGCAAAACAGGCTCAACTTAGAGATACTAATTGAATTTATTACTAACAAAGTCAGAGGAAGATAATGAGAAGTAAAATAAGCCCTTAAAAACACCATTCTTTCCCTCAACCCCTCCCTCCTTTCCACCGACACCGCAGGGAGACAGGGCTTGAGAGTTTTGGTCAATTCATCACTCAAGCTTTTCTTCCAGTGCACTCAGGAAGAGGAGTCCTTCCCCTGCTATGCCATGGGGTCCCTTCCCATGGGAGACAGTTCTCCATGAACTTCTCCAGTGTGGTTCCAATCTCATTAGCAGACAGTCCTCCCAAAACTGCTGCAATGTGAGTCATTCCTGCATGGGGTGCAGTCTTTCCAGCCTGGAAGCAGGGGCCCCCTCTCTCCACTGGGTCCACTGGATCACAGCCTCCTCCAGGCATCCACCCTCTCTGGTGTGGGCACCTCCCCCACAGGCTGTGGCTGGATCTCTGCATCCCCCGTGGACCTCCATGGGCTGCAGGGGGACAGACTGCTTCACCATGGTCTTCACCATGCCCTGCAGAGGAATCTCAATTGTGGCACATGGAGCACCTCCTCCCCCTGTCGCCCTGATTTTTAAGATTTTTCTAAAGCCTTCTGAGTTTACATTCTTGTAGAGAACTTTCTCACAAAACTTTCTGTAAACACCCTATTGTTTTGCATTCCTTCATAGAGGTGGAGAAATTTGATGTACTGGTAGTTTGTCCAGTGTCGTTGGAGAGGTGGCACGTTCACCCTCTAATCCACTGGCACTTTTTGAGAACTATAAATTATTGGAGTCAGAGGAAATAAATTAGTCTCTTCATCGTGACCAAAGCTGTGGTGCGTCATTTTTCCTTGTGTCCTCTGGTGACATCTGGTGGCCGCCGGCGTGCACTACAGCTTAGGTCGGGTGAGAGTGTGCTTACCTCCCTCATCCTCTTTGGCGTTTTGCCTGTTGTTTTAGTGATGGAAACCTCTATCAGTTTCGGAATGGAATCTCTGATGTTGGATCTCTGGAGGGATGTCCTGGAGAGGAACCATGTTTCCGTCTCCTGGAGTGATTTTGAAAGGCTGTTTTTGTGGGCGAGACAGCAGGGGTTCTTTTCCGACCTTAGGGAGGCGATGTCCCAAGAGATGTGGTCTCAAGTGGGGGGCAGTCTCATGGAAGCCCTGTTTCATGATTGTTCTGTGGACGTTGGGCCATTGCTGGAGCAATGGAAAATGTTAGACGCGGAATTGGCCGGGATCTGAATTTGGTAGCTCTCTGAGCTCTTTGGGGGAACCATCCGTCTCGGACGTGGACGACGGGGAATCTGAGTTTCTGCAGGATACAGGCGCTTCCCCTTCTCCCCGGGACGGTGAGCTGGAAGACGGCTCCTCCTCTGAAGTGTGTGATAAGTTAGAAAACACTCTTTGTTCATCAAGACAGAAAGGAGAAGCCTTGTGTAGATAACAGAAAATCAAAGGAGAAGCCTTGTGTAAGACAACAGAGAACCAAAGGAGAAGCCTTGTGTAGATAACAGAAAACCGCCAGACAGAAACTAACTAGTATGTTGATTACTTAAGCTGGTTGTGTAATTAGAACTTAGGTGCATATAACATATAACCTTATATGGAAAAGACCATTACAGGGCCGTAGACTTTCACCAAGGAAGAAGAGAGGAGCCTTCCTCAAACGACCACCAGAGAGTAGAAGAAGACCCCCTAGCAACAGAGGGCACAGGCGCAGAGTACACCCAGAGATACCGCGGACATGGAAGAAAGAGAGTATAAAAAGACTCTGGGGAGGGGGAAACAGTGTGAGCCGTTTGCGGAGCGGGGACGCCCCGGCTGCACCCAGCACTGTTTGCTTGCCATTGCTTGCTGCAATCAATAAATTTCTGATTGACTCTTGAAAGGCTGAACAAATTATTCGCCTCAATTTATAACAATCTGGTGCCGTGACTCGGATAAGGGCTATCCATTGGAAGCTCCTCACGGGGAGGCGCCCTCGCTGCCTTGGCAGCGAGCCCCGCTCAGGAGTCTCCCCTCTGGGACCCTTACTGACGAACCCAAATTCGGTGGCAAGCAAAGAATAGCCGGCAACCCCTTAATCTTTGTGCACGAAGTCCCGGGCGAAGACACAGGACTGTGTAAGTACCTTTCAGTGGTCCTTCGGGGTTACTGAGGTTGCTCCGTTCGGAGGGAGTGGGGCCCGCTCGGTTGGGGTTGGGATCCCGGAGTGTGATGAATGAGACGTCTCTGTGAGACGACGTGTGTGTGGATCTCATAGTAGTGCGTTTCCCACACCCGGCGATGGGCTGGGCCACGAATTGAGGGAAGCGTGGAGGTGTGTGTGAGAAGGCACTCTGGAAGATGGGACAGAGGAAAAGCAAGCCCTCTGGTCCCATGGGTAGGGGAAACCCTGTAAAGCTTCCCCAAATTCCTCCAGATAATCCATAAAGACTAATGATTAAAAATTGGGATGCCTTCCCCTCCAGGAAAGGACAAGGTGAAAATGGTGCACTACTGCATAGAGGTTTGGGGAGGGAAACAAATAAGAGTGGACCATTTGTACTGGCCAGTGTTTGGCTCATTTGAGGATTAGATATGTCAGGCTCTAAGTATTTATGTGAATTCTAAAGAGCCCTTGAACTTAGAGGAAAGCGAGTACGCCTCCCTCTAGATAGTGGGGGAAACTCGCACTAAGTTGTTTGCACTTAGTACTAGGGAGAAGAAGAAAAGATTGAAAGAGGATACAGACCTACCCGATTCCACCCCTTCACCCTACATACCTCCTCCCCCTCCACCCCTACCTCCACATTCACCACAACATCCCTCTGCCCCGGTTCGGAAGGGGGATGAGGTGAGAATGAGGTGAATGTTGAGCTCCAGGGGAATAACCAGCGGGTAACTAGAAGCCAGACTAGGAAAAGGCGGGAGGACCTCCCCAGCTGATAGCGCGGCTCGGGGAGGGAGAAATCGCGATTTCAGTGTGTTGTGTGTTGTGTCCCGATTGCAGTGTGGTGTGCCCCAGTTTCGGTGTGGTGTGTCTGTTACATCCGGACGTGCGTGCTTGTGTGTGTGTGTGTGTGTGAAGCGCGGTGCGGCGTTACTAAGATACAGAGACGCGGCGCGGCGGTGCCGAAGAGTGCATGCGCGGGGCAGTCAGCCACACTACCTGATAGAGCGGGTAGTGCGCATGCATGGCGAGCGGGGTGGGGAGCGCGGCGCGGGGCTTAAGTCGGGGCTTGCAAAGGTGCTTTAAGCGCAGCCTAGCTGATAGCGCAGCGGGTGCGCGGGGAAAAGCCGCGGTTTGAGAAGCTGCTTTGAATGCCGCTAGCTGATAGTGCAGCCAGTGGGAGCGTGGTACAAGTTGGGAGTTACGAGAACCGCTTAAAAGCATCGCTGGTTAGTAAAGGGCTTGCAAATGTAGCCAGCGAACCCGGCTGGGCTAAGAGTTAAGTGTTTGTTGTGCGATAGCACTGCCCTTTAGTGTTAAAAGCTGTCACTGGGAGATCCTTTGCATTACGGGGTTTGCTGTTCAGTTCTTGTTACAAGTGAGAGGCGATCTGCCCACAGTGGCTGCGGAACTCCAAGCCCGGGCCGAGGGAGCCCGGCCTCCCAGACAGGCTCTCCACAGGTGGTTTCAGCTTGAACCAAGTCAGTCTCTTCATCCATCAGGGGACTCGGTAGTCATAGACCGGGAGGACGGATAGAGAGAGACAGAGTATTCTTGGGAGGGATATACCAAAGTCCAACAAGTTGCTATCTAGCCTTTGACTGGGAACAACCGCCAGTTGAACGGGCGCTTAGGAACCCCTTGAGGTGGGGTCTGGAAGGGGTAATCCCCTGCTTCGTGTGTGGATTGACAACCTTTTGCTAGAAGCCAGACTGGCACACAGCTTAGGTTCTCCTCCGATGCTTGAAGTGTCAGAGGAGGTGGTATTGTGTTTCATATAGACGGAGATCCACGTGTCGTGCATGTACCTCTGAATTGCCAAGATACTATAACCCAGGGGTTGAACAAGCAAGGTGTGAAATAGTGAATTTAAAAGCCACCGAGTCCCTGAAACCTGAGTCATGTTTGAAGAAGATTGAGAAAAGATAAAGGAGTGGCACAGCCTTAGCATTAAAAGGAAGAACTAAGGCAATTTTTTTCTCCCTTTCTTTCCTCCCCAGTAGTTTAGATTGAACCCTTAGGAGTTTATAAATTTATGTGAGACGGGGCGAATAAAGGGGGAATGAATGTGTGTGAATGAGAGGCAGGCTGGTTACCCCAGACCTGCTAAGCGAGAGCAGTAGCCTCCCATGCTGCGTTTCCGTCTTTTTTGTGAGAAAAGCGGCCAGTAAAGAGACGAAGCGAGTGATAAAAAGAGTGAGAGAACCCCCCCTGGAACTGGGTCTCAGAGAAAGAGCGGGACCCCTTAGTCGAAGGGGGGGAATAAAAAGTAATTAATTGAGAAAAAAATATATATAATTAAAAGGTAAAAAGAGGGTTTTCTTGGCATAATCTATTGGGGAAAAATAAAAGGTAAAATGTGTAGGAGGGGCCCCTAAAAATTCTGCTGGATTGAGGGATAAGAATGCCCAAGAACATCCAAGATCAAACCTGCTGGATTGAGGGATTAATATTCCAAGAGCATCCAGGGTTGATTCAAACCTGCTGGATTGAGGGATTCATGTTCCAAGAGCATCCAGGGTTGATTCAAACCTGCTGGATTGAGGAATTAATATTCCAAGAGCATCCAGGGTTGATTCAAACCTGCTGGATTGAGGGATTAATGTTCCAAGAGCATCCAGAGTTGATTCAAACCTGCTGGGTTGAGGGATTAACATTCCGAGAGCACCCAGAATTGAATAAAAATTTTGCCGGTTTGAAAATAAATCTGAGAGGATCTGGAGTTAGGAACAACACAGCTAGATTGAGGGGTATCCAAGAACACTGGGACTGGCCAGGGAAACCTAAAAGTGTAATAAGTGTGTTGAAAAATAAAAGGTACCTTGTTGTTGTGGTTGTTTTGTTGTGCGTGAGAGTAAGTGAAAAATAAAGTTAAGTGAATGTGGACAAATAAAAGTATATGTATGCATCCTGCCCTGTTAGGCAGCCTCACTGTACTCCCCTAGTGTGAACGACAGACACCGGTTACGATCCAATAGACAACAGGACTACAGCTGACCATTAGAGAGTAACAAGCCAACCCAGAAACCTGAAGGTCACCTTGAAGAAAAACTGTCGGACTCAGTGTAGGTAATCCAGATAGACCAAGAAGGGGAACAGAAAAGATACACTTACCCCTTGGCTGATGATTATGGAGTAGTGTGTAAAGAAATACATTGTGATTGTTATCCTTTTGTGTGCTTTGTTTGTAAAACTTGCCAAGAACGGTGTTAGGTCCATTGCTACAAAGGAAAGCCACCTACTTGGATTTGCTCCAGCTGCTACAAGCTAGAGCGAGGATTAACAAGAATCATATTAGAGTTAGGGGAATTGGAGAATAAGTGGGTAAGGTACAAATCAGAAGAGTGGTGGGAGGTTTACAGAAAAGGGGTTAACCCTGAGAATTTTTGTTTCCACCTGAATGAACCTGCCCCCTCTGTTGCCCATATTGTAAACTGGTGTTGTCGGAAAGAGCTGAAAGAAATCCCGTGTGACTCATCCCTGATCAAGGATAAGAACTGGGAGCAGTATAAGGCTAGAAGGGGAAAAGGGAATGGATGCGCTGGAGAGTACCGCTGCTGCCGAGAAGATGGTAATCCCCGCGGCTCGAAGCACCCGAGTCGGCGGGCGAGGCAGAGGGGAAAGAAGCAGGCTCTTCCCAATCCCAAGTGGAATAATACAAAGATACTCCAAATATTACTGACTGGGTATTGATAATCTCCCCAAAGGTACCGACTCAACCACCCCGGGTAGACAAAAAGGGCAACAAGCTAAAAGGGAAATGGTAGGAAATTATGAGTTAAGTACAAAACCAGGACTTCATCCTCCTTAGCAAGTTATTGTAAGTCTGATTATGTTATTACCAGGAAGATACTCTCAATTTTCACATCAACCCTTTAAATAGATATTAACCCCAGTAGATAGGAAGGAAATTCAAACTCAGATATTGTCCAGATCTCCTAGTTTTACATCGTCATTATTATGTACATTGGCCACCATCGATGTGTCCAGCATCAAATCCAGGAAAGGGATATTGCAATTACCCCGGGGAATACTTCTGTGGGTATTGGGGCTGTGAAACAATAGCATCAGATTGGTCAGTAGAAGGAGATCAATGGCTTACTGTTTCTTGGGGACCCCACGGCTGTAAAGCTCCACAGAAGGACTGGTCGGGCGGCATAGTCAATCAGGGGAATTGTCAGTTTGTGTAACTGAATGTAACTAAACCATCAGATCCAAGATGGACAGTAAGACGAACATTGGGTTTTCAGTACATAGAACCCAGTAAGACGGAGCCTATCCCACCAGATACCTGGCCAGTAGGCCCTAACCCGGTAATAGCCAAAGATAGAGAGCCAGGTTATGTTGAAATAATCAGTAATCAAAGTAACTCAGGAATGGAAAATTCAACTATTGATAACCAGACAATAATACCCACTAGCGAGGATTCTCGATTTAACACCCTTTAGAACCCACACCGGAGGATCCTGAGACTAATGAAACCTTAACCCTTAGCTTACAAGAATTAAAAAGGTTTGCTGAACAAAATAAAGAAAAAGAAAAGGGGGGATTGTGATAAGTTAGAAAAGACTCTTTGTTCATCAAGACAGAAAGGAGAAGCCTTGTGTAGATAACAGAGAACCAAAGGAGAAGCCTTGTGTAGATAACAGAAAACCACCAGACAGAAACTAACTAGTATGTTGATTACTTAAGCTGGTTGTGTAATGAGAACTTTGGTGCATATAACATATAACCTTATATGGAAAAGACCATTACAGGGCCGTAGACTTTCACCAAGGAAGAAGAGAGGAGCCTTCCTCAAACGACCACCAGAGAGTAGAAGAAGACCCCCTAGCAACAGAGGGCGCAAGCGCAGAGTACACCCAGAGACACCGTGGACACGGAAGAAAAGGAGTATAAAAAGACTGTGGGAAGGGGGAAACAGTATGAGCCGTTTGCAGAGCAGTAACTCCCCGGCTGCACTCAGCGCTGTTTGCTTGCCATCGCTTGCTGTAATCAATAAATTTCTGATTGACTCTTGAAAGGCTGAACAAATTATTCGCCTCAATTTATAACAAAGTGGATCGGGCTCCCAGCCCGCTGGCCTTGAGCAAGCGGTCGGTGGAGTCGGCTCGGCCGCCTCGCCCCGCCCGGTGCCGCAGACGCAGTGAGCTGGGGGAAAAACGGCCCTCTCTTTGTTCCTTCCCAGCGCTCGGGGGCGAAGTGGGGCCCGTGGATCAGCCCCCGCCTCTGATTGTGTCTGATTCAGTGACAACGCTTTGTCCGAATTGCGGTGTTTCTACGACATGCCCCCTAGGGGCGGCGAGAGAGTGTTCACCCACTTCGATCTCGGATTCCTCTTTGAGGGGAGGTCGTCTCCCATTTCTGAGCCTGCGCATACTGCTGGGCATGCACCGGCAGTGGAAGCCGCCGAAGGCGGGGTGTTGGTCGGTGTTCCGTCAGGCCCTGCCCCAGCAGGCGAGCAGCCCGCCCCGCTCCGCCCGGTGGGGGCGGTGCCCGCTGCGCGGCTGCGCGGCACGGGCCCGACGCTCCTTGGGGGCGTGCCGGACTCCCTTGTGTCGTCCCGCGGTGACGTGACTCCGAGCGCCGCATCTCTCTCTGCGTCCCACCCCTCTCCCGCGCCGGGGGAGAGGGGTGCCGCGCCGGGTTTGCGGTCCGGGCCGGCGCCTGTGTCCGCCACGGTGCCCTCTGCCAATGCTGCAGTGGACGGCACTGCTGAGCTGCCGGCTGGTTTGGCTCTGCCTTCCCCACCTGCCGCAGGGCCTGACGCTGCGGCGCAGCGGGGCGCTGAGGTGTTTACCTTTAGCGCGACTGCTGACGCGGTCGGCGGGAGACCGGTAGGTCCCCGTGGCTGCGGATCCTCCCCATCGGCTTTGTGGACCCTCCCTGCCTGCCCGGTGACCGTGCCTCTGAGGGACCAGGGGCAGTTTTGGCAGGAGGTCCTAGATAAGGCTGAGGAGATGTGCGACTCTGCTTTCTCACAGCGTCTGCAGGATCGCGGAGGAGGCTCCTCTGGCTTTGCTGATGCTGCGGGGGGCGTGGTGTCGAGTAAGGTTGCACTGTCCCGCAGTGAGGCAGCTGCCACTGTCCCTATGGAACCCACGGGACGGGACACGGCAGATGATGCAACCTTACCAGGGGGTCCCCAGGCTTTCCCTGTGCTCAGGGGTGTTACTCGCAACACCCATCAGCCTTTATCGTTTAAGATACTGAAAGAAATCCGTGATACCGTTGCCCAGCATGGTGTTGGGTCTGCTGAAGTTATGCAGACGCTCCGAATGCTTGTGGCTGATATGCTGACACCTTCCGGCATCCGTTCTGTGGCACATGCTCTTTTTGACCCTGTGCAGTTTGACGTTTTTGAGGACAAGTGGGCTTGTTTGGTGGCCAGCGCAGTGGAAAAGAATGCTACGCGGGGGCCGCAGGATCCCAGGAGTGCGGTTGGCGCTGACATGTTGCTGGGCACAGGCAATTATGCTGATCCTCAGGGGCAAGCCGGATACGATCTCCTTGTGCTTGACCAGTGCCAGATGCTAGGCTTGGCAGCACTGGTTCAGACCCTGGAAATGGCTGCTCTGCTGGAGCCATTTGTGACCATTGTTCAGGGGGTCGATGAGCCTTTTATGAAATTTGCAGGGAGGCTGACTGCCTCTGTGGAGAGGCAGTTGGCAGATCCTGAGGCAAGGAGAATTGTGCTTGCGAACCTGGCCAGGAGCAACTGTAACGCAGACTGTAAGAGTCATACGGGCTCTTCCTGGTGCGGCTACTGTCTTGCAGATGGCAGAGGCCTGTGCAGACCTCAGCCCCTTGGTTCAAAAGATGGCTGCCTGGGCTACTGCTGCGCAGCCGGTCTGGGTGGTGCCACAGGGCTGGCAGCAGCAGCGGGGGAATGCTCGGGCCAGCATCAAACAGGGGAAGAAAGTGCAGAAGGGAAAATTTCCAGTGGCCCCTACCTCAAGATAAATTGAGCGCCCTTCGAGATTTAGTGCAGGACCAGTTGGACCAGGGTCATCTGGAGCCTTCTACCAGTCCCTGGAACACTCCTGTCTTCTGCATCAAGAAGTCTGGGAAATGGAGGTTGTTACAAGACCTCCGAAAGGTCAATGCCATGATGGAAAGCATGGGAACATTGCAGGCAGGCATGCCGTCGCCTACCATGCTTCCTGCAGATTGGCCGATCTTCATCGTGGATTTGAAGGATTGTTTCTTTACAATTCCTTTGCATCCCGATGACAGACCAAAATTTGCCTTCTCGGTGCCAGCAATCGACAATGCTGAGCCTACACAGCGATATCAATGGTGAGTTTTGCCCCAGGGGATGCGCAATTACCCGGCCATATGCCAGTGGTATGTGGCTCGTGCCTTGTCTGGAGTTCGCAAGCAGTTTCCTGGTGCACGTCTGTATCATTATATGGACGACTTTTTGGTGGCTGCTTCCACCCAGGATGAGTTGCTGAGGATTCAGCCTCGGTTGCTCGATGCTTTGCATGCGCATGGACTGCAGGTGGCTCCAGAAAAGGTTCAACGACAACCTCCTTGGAAGTATTTGGGGGTCAAAATTCTGTAACGGACAATCCAACACCAGGAGGTGCAATTTGTGCATTTGGTGAAGACACTGAATGATGTCCAGAAATTGATGGGTATCATCACTTGGTTATGTCCGTACCTGGGACTAACCAACGCACAGCTGTCTCCTCTGTATGATTTGTTGAAAGGAGACTGATCTAAAGTCGCCTCGCGCATTGACCCCTGAGGCGCGTCAGGTGCTGGAGGAGGTTCAGCGGGATGTTTCTGCCGCCAAGTTTATCGCATTGATCTCTCCGTTGATGTCACTGTATTCGTTACCACTCCAGATTCGCATCCCACAGGTATCATTGGCCAATGGAGTGACAATTGGTCCAATCCCTTGCACATCTTGGAATGGGTTTTCCTGCCCCATTAGCCACAGAAGATGGCGACTGAATTGGCTGAGTTGCTTGCTTGTTTGATAATCAAATGCCGGCAACAGTATTTGCAATTGATGGGTGCGGATCCCGCAAAGATCATACTCCCGGTATCCCGGGAGGACTTTGACTGGAGCTTTGCACACAGCGTGTCCCTGCAATGTGCTCTGGAAAATTTTTCAGGGCAGATCACTTATCATCTGCCCAGCCACAAGCTACTGCAGGTGGCGAAATCCACACAAATTTCTTTGCGGCCCAAAAGTAGTCAGGAACCCGTGCAAGGGCCCACCGTCTTTACTGATGGTTCGGGGAAGACAGGAAAGGCCATTGTTACTTGGAAGGATGGATCTGAGTGGCAGGTTCTGGAAGGTCATCAGGATGGGTCAGCCCAATTGGTTGAATTGAGGGCTGCTGTCATGGCATTTCAGAGATTTTCCCAGGAACCTTTCAGTTTGCTCACGGATTCCGCCTATGTGGCTGACATTGCACAGCGATTGGGTCATTCAGTCTTGAAGGAGGTCAGTAATCCTGACTTGTTTCATTTACTGAAGACCTTGTGGTGTGCCATTCAGGCCCTGGTTCATTCATTTTACATTTTGCATGTGAGGAGTCACACCAATTTGCCAGGGTTTGTGGCAGAAGGTAACGCGAGGGCCGACAAGTTGGCTAACCTAGCGTGGGTGGCACCTCAGCCTGACACACTCGCGCAGGCCAAGGCATCGCATGGGTTTTTCCATCAGAACGCACATACCTTGCAGAAGCAGTTTCAGCTGACGCCAACTGAGGCTCGTGACATTGTCGAGTCTTGTGATGACTGCCATGCACTTGCTCCGCCTTTACCAGCAGGGGTAAACCCAGAGGCCTTAGGGCCTTGGAGCTTTGGCAGACTGATGTCACCCAGATTGCCAAGTTTGGCCGGCTCAAGTATGTGCATGTCGCTGTGGACACATTCTCCTCTGCAATGTGGGCTTCTGCTCACAGGGGAGAGAAGGCCCGCGATGTCATTGCCCACTGGAGGCAGGCCTTTGCCGTTCTGGGTGTACCTTCTGCTGTGAAAACCGACAATGGTCCTGTTTACACATCGCAAAAGGTGCGGCAGTTCCTGCAGTTGTGGGGTGTGTCACACAAGTTTGGTATCCCTCGTTCCCCGACTGGTCAAGCTATTGTAGAACGTGCTCATGGTACTCTGAAGCGGGTTCTTCAAAAACAAAAACAGGGAATGCAGGGTGAAACACCGCACAGTCGGTTGGAAAAAGCATTGTACACCATCAATCATCTTACGGTGCAGCAGAACTCAAATAACCCTGTCATTCTGAATCATCGTTTCTCGTTGCAGGCTGCGGACGAGGCACATCAGCCTCGAGCGAAGGTTCGAGTGTGGAATTTAGTCACCAAACAGTGGGAAGGTCCCTATGACCTTATCGCTTCGGGGCGCGGGTATGCTTGTGTGTCCACAGATACTGGGACACGCTGGGTACCTTCGAAGTTTGTTCGCCCTGACCTGCAACCACAGAGACAGAATCCGGCCGACGGGCAACATGGAGCCCGTGACCAACCTGAAAGGCATCAAGTGGGTGAATCATTGAGTGATGACTCGGATGCAGACGACGCGAGTGATCACTCTGATGATTCCTCCATGAATGGACACTGAACATTGTTAATTTTTCTTTTCCTTTTTTTCTTTTTTTAAACTGAGAAGGGTGAGATGTCACCCTGATTTTTAAGATTGTTCTAAAGCCTTCTGAGTTTACATTCTTGTAGAGAACTTTCTCACACAACTTTCTGTAAACAACCTATTGTTTTGCATTCCTTCATAGAGGTGGAGAAATTTGATGTACAGGTAATTTGTCCAGTGTCATTGGAGAGGTGGCACGTTCACCCTCCAATCCACTGGCACCTTTTGAGAACTATAAATTATTGGAGTCAGAGGAAATAAATTATTCTGTTCATCGTGACCATAGCTGTGGTGTGTCGTTTTTCCTTGTGTCATCTGGTGACATCCCCCTCCTTCTTCACTTTGTTGTCTCCGTATTGTTTCCTTTACATGTTCTCACCTCCTCCTCTTGTCTAGCTGAAATTAAAACTGCGTACCTAACTTTGTTTTGATTTTCTTCTTAAATATGTTATCACAGAGGCATTACCATCATCATCTCTAATTGGCCTGGCCTTGGCCAGCAGCATGTCCATCTTCAGAGCCATCAAGGATTGGCTCTGCCAGACATGGTGGAAGCTTCTAGCAGCTTCTTATAGAAGCCACCTCTGTGGCATCCCTGCTAGTGAAAACCAGGCTGTGCAAAACAAACACAAACTTTGTTTAGGTAAACTGGTTGAGCCATGCTACTTATTGCATCTTTCATAACCCTGATAACCTGTGACTGATATCTTAAGCTGTTTTCAAGTGGGATAAGGGAAAAGGCGAGTAAGAAGTAGATCCTGTGGAGGTGGGGTGATAGCTTCTCTCATGCCATTGTCTATCCTTCCGATAAGGCACAGCTGGCTCAACTATACTGGCACGTGGGGTTGTGGGCTGGAGACAGACATACGACACGACACAACACCGTGAGTCCTCCAAAAACAGCTCCTCAGCAAACAGCAGCAAGTTTAATATGGCTGCCCTTTTTATAGGGGCTTTGAATTTCCGGGGCTCAGATAGTGGATTGGATGAAACCTATCTCCGCCCAGCTCTCTGGCCAGTGGTGTATCTGCATCTAAGCTAGAACAGGGTTGGTTGAGGTCTTTGCTTGGGTTTGAATCCAACCTATCCCAGCCTTATCTGGGGACTTGTTTTCTTCTAGGTTGGTTGAGTTTAGGGGGCAGCTTCAGATCAGCTGCAATGCGACAACTCACCCTTTCGGTTACACCAAAAAATGCAAAGTGCTCTCCGTTATTCTAGCTGCAAGGGCTCCTTACAGACAGGGTGACAGAAGAGAGCATGGGTGTAATTTGAATGAGGTTTTCTACCCAATTTGACAAACTCATCTCCCCTCAGCTAGTGATGTGTCCCATGTACCACCAGAGTTGCAGCACTCACTTCTAGGAGCTGTTAGGCAAGATCACAACCCTTCACGCTAACATGCCACAGTTGACCTAACTATAATTACAAGTTACAACTTAACTCTAAAATCAAGAAACCATTTAACCATGGGAGCTGTTAGAGAAAAACCCAACTACTAGAGAAGCAATTTTGTAAACAGTTATATCTTAACTCTAAACTGAAATTATAACCTCAAAACATTCAACTTTAGAACTGTGAGGAAAAACCAACTTAACAGATGAAACACTTTGTAAACAAATGAAGTCCTTATACGAACTGTCACTTCAATAGTCCCAAATTTCCATGAGGTAGGTGAACAAGTTGTTTCAATCACTGTTTCACACACGGCTCCATGACATCTGTTGAGGGGCTGTCAGGACCATGCTGCTTGTGGTCCCAAGCAGGACGTAGGGCAGGATGGACACATCTGGCAGGTACCCAATGTGTTCTGGTGTCTGTGGAAACACAGGCGTATCCACGTCCCCAGGTGAGGGTGTCTAACTTTTCCTTTTTGAGGGACCACTGTGGTACCTTTTGACTAATAATTTTTGTAGGATGCAAATTAACAATAATAATAAACATTATAATACAGGTTGAAAGCTCTTGTGCATATATATAAGGAAGTTTTTGTGCATATAATTTTTTGGGTTTTTGTTTTAAGCTTGAGTACCTGTGGGTTGGAGTACACATGTTTGCAGCTTTAATTAGGGCTCATATTCTTAAGTTAATATGCCCTGGGATGATGTTTAATAGGAGTGGTGATAGAGCTGGAGCTGGTGGGGTTGCAAGAGTTTTTTCTCTGAGGCTGGTAGTAGGGCAGAGATTTGAGTTCCCTCTTTGGGAGTCTTGTGTGTCCATCAGCGATGTGGTTCCTTGGGGCTGTTGGAACTTTGGTTGCAGATGTGTTGAAGCTGTGGCAGCTGCAGGAATGAGGCTGGGACTGGGAGCGGGACTCGACATCGTTGTGTTGGGACTTCCTGGTTCCAGTGCACTTCCAGGAGTGACGTAGTGACAACATCTGGGCCCCACACCCGTGTTGCGGCAGCAGGCAGGCATGGCCATTGAAGGCGGGACCATGGGTGCAGTTTGTGGACTGAGCCAACCAGCTCCGGGCAGGGGCAGTCCAGGAGTTTCCATGATTATGAGGGGTGTGGGTGGCCGTGGTGGCAGGGGGGGCAGCCTTGGGAGCCACATGGAGCTGCGGCATGGTCACAGGCTGCCCAGCCAAGATGGTGGCATGGTCTGACCAGGTGCAGAGGCCCTGCAGCACAGGCACTGGGAGCTACAGTGCCGCACCGCACCCTCGCGGCATGGGCACAGGGCGTTCTCGAGCTGCACAACTTCTCAGCGCGGCCGCAACTTTGCTGCTTGCTGTGGCTTCACCTGCTGCTGGGGCCTCGCCAGTCACTGCGGCATTGCTGCCACTTGGGGCTCCACCGCCCACCTCTGTCTTGCCATGCGCTGGGGCCCTGCCACATGGGGCGATTGTGTAATCTGGCTTGTTGTCGCCCACTGAAGTTTGTCCATGTGCCGGGGCACCGCCGCATGGGGAGGTTGTGGAAAGCGGCTTGCCAGGGAATGGTGCCAGTGCAGTGGGCGCATTTAAGGCTGTGCAAGGCGGCGCGGCCGTGTGGGGTGGCTATGTTGTCCGGCCGCCTCCTCTGTGGGCTTGGAAGGGTGCCCAACTCCCCTGCTAACTCCTCCGGTGCCCAGTTCTCACCATGTGCCCTGGTATTTAACAGTCTCATCAAATCTAAAATAAGTTTCCAAGGCTTTATAACTTTTATTGCACTTCTGTTGCCTCTGGAAGCTGCTTGAATTATAAATTGGCCAGTTCACACCCAAGTATTCAAATCAAGGGCAGCCTTTACAGTTATGTCCAATCTGTGGTTCTTAGCCCATGTTAGTAAAGCTAACAATACCTCTTCATCATAATCTATGTCCCATTCCTCAAGAAGAAGTTTCCATATCTTCATAACTGGATGATCCTGCACGGAGATCCATCCCCCCATGCCTCCAGCGGTTGTTTTCTTCTGTTTTCAAGGGTAAGTAGAAAAGAATTCCGAATCTGAGCGGCTTTCCACCACAAACAGCTCTGCTCACTGTATTATTGCAGCTTTTTGCTGCTGGGTCGGGGTCTCCTCGCCTCTGGTCTTTTCCAGCCTTTTCAGCTTCTCCAGCTCCTATGCTGTTCAGTTTTTTCAGCTTTATCTGCTTCTCTGGATCCTACGCCTTTTGGTTTTTTTCATCTTTTCCAGCCTCTCTGGCTCCTACGCTGTTTTTGTCTCCCCTTCTCTGTACGCAGAGATGGCTGTGTCCTCACATGGGGGCACCACGTGTTACATGGGATCGTGGGTTAGAGACAGACACATGACACAGCACACCAAGAGTCATCAGCAAACAGCAGTGAGTTTAATATGGCTGCACTTTTTATAGGGTGTTTGAATTTCCTGGGCTTAGATAGCTGATTGGTCTGGTTTTAACACCACCCAGCTCTTTGACAAGTAAGATGTCTGCAGCTTAGAATGGAACGTGATTGGGTGAAGTCCCTGTTTGGGATTGAATGTATCCTATCATTGTTCACCAGAGACCAGTTTATGGAACTGGGCTGGGTTTCTTATTTATAGCCGAATTAATTTCTCAGCTGTCACTGTTGAGTCAGGAATGGAAGTGAAGGTGACACAAACTCTAACTCTCCTCAGCAGGCTAATAACGACTTTATTAGAAACCCATTCCTTTTTATACATTGTTCCGATACAGGTGGACCTGATTGATCCTTTAATCAACACACTGTGACCATTGGCTAATTAAGAAGACACCCTTTGGTAAACATGAGAAAACAACTGTTCAAAACACCAGCTGCAAGATTGTTTTAATTCTTTCTCTCAGCCTTCTCAAAACTCCCCAGAGCAATTCCTGGGAAAGTTTATCTGGCCTTCTCTCTCTGACCAGACTGTCGCATCCACACTCAGCCACAGACCAGCCGTGATGTGACAATATAACATATCCCTGACCAGTTTGGAGGTAACCTGCGATAGGCATGTTGGCCACCCATGGCCCCTCTTCAGATCCTTCTGGCCCTCCACAGATCCAACAATTGCTAAGGTTAAAGGTTTTTGCTACTTCTTCTCCTAGGACTAAAAAATGATTTTTCCACCTCTGGCCCATACCTGACAGACAATATAACAGTAAGATTATTAAGAAAAACATTTTAATGGTGTAATCTAATCACCTAATCTAATTCTCACGTTGTCTTCTGCACCACCTGTGGTGAGTGAAGGCACAAAAACAGCATAAAGAAAACAATGACAGCAAGGATTAGCCCCCCAGTGACTGGAGATTCAAAAGGACGGATGCCCACACAGACTATTTCAACAGTCTGTGGGTAGATACAGGGGTTTTCCCCTGATGTCGATGCACTGGCTACTGCTCTGGTCCACTCCTGCAGCGTGTCAGTCACGGCCTCCCGTCCTTCTCCTCCAGCTGAGATGTCCAAATCTCCAGAGCCTCAGAGTTGAATCTGAGACAAATGGTGTTTTTTTTCCTTTTTTCCTTCACCCTCTCCAGTCAGAGTTTGGCCCGGTTCGGCTTGCCTTTTGTGGTTTGGGCAGCTTCTGCCTCTTTTTGTCATGGGCTTGCAGGCTACACAGTGCATTCCTCCCTGTGGTGGCTCAGCTGAGCCACTCGCAGCCGCCATCTTGGTTCTGTGGAAAAGGGAGGGGGAGGAGGGCAACCTGGCCCAGTCATTCCTAGACTGCAGTACATAGTCGCCATTCCAAGTTAGTGGCACACAGTGTTAGAAACTCACCTAGAATCCTGAACTCTATGAGTTCAAATCCCAGGCTAAAAGAAAAGTTTTTTCTTGCTGTTTTCTGCCTAAAAAACAGAATATGGGCTCTGGGCTTTCTAGAGGAAGAAATTCCTGATTATTCTGCCTTAAGTTTGGTATTACAAAACTGGGAGGCATTAATTGGTTTTAAGATCTCTCTTGAAACCCAATAATTAATTAGGCTGTGTCCCAAACGAGTGTGTGTGAGATCGCTCAAAAAATCACCAGCAAGAATATGAGCAAAAATCAGATTTAATATTAAACTAGGAAGCACAACAGATTCATTGGCAAGATTCACTCTACTTACAAAGGACAACTAAGGCCCAACAAGGGAAAGCAAGCAATAACAAAATCAAACAAAATCCAGGCAATCAAAACAGAAATGAATTAAAATTATTTAGGGGTGTGTGTGTGTCTGTGTGTAAAGACAGTGTAAACAAAGATGAAAAAGAATGTGGCCTAAAGCTTAACAGCACTTAGACTTAACAGTACTTTAACTTAACTTATACCTTAATTTATAGCTTAACCTTAACAATCTAACAAAAAAATAGCACTTAACAGCATTTAGCCTAATTTAAAACAGTAACTTAACTTCCAGATTTGTTATAGCATATACGCAAAGGGTATCCACGCAGACAGAAATAGTCAGTGCAAGATAAGGTACTTGTGGAAAAATTTCCCTCAGAGATCAGTGAAAATGGTCACTTCAGATGCTTTTGCATCTCCCAATGGGTGAAGGATCAGGCCTCAAGGAGTGAGGGTATCACCCCAGGACACGTAATGTTTCAGTGATCCTCCAGGTATAGGAAAGCTGAGCATTTGCTGGTTCTGAGAGGCATCCCAATAATGAAGCATAAACTTTAAGGGATTTAGAGATTTTAGAGGAGCTAAGATTTTAGTTAGAGATAAGCCTTACTAGAGTTAATTAAAATAAATGAGTAGGCCTTGATGAAGTTAAGAGTTAGTAGTTAACTAATAATTGATTGCTTGTCAACACAATGTTTAGTTAGCTGGGTTTATAATGAAGAATATAGAAAATGACAAATAGCTTTTAGGAACATAAGACAATTGTGGGCCTCCTCTGTTCTGAAACCAATTGAAAACAGGGAATGGGAGTTCTACCAAGGTCCATTTGTCATATTTGCATTGAAAAGGTAGAAAGGTCAGAATGAGGAAGACTTCATTTACTTCCTCATTTTGGGACCCCTCCCCATGAAAGGGACCACTGACCCATTTCAAGGAAAAAACTACGCATGCTTAATAGCTTTTGAAATGATAAGCATACAAAGCGAGGAATGGGATGTACCAAAATTATGAATAGGTATTTGTATTTTGGGTATTCAATACTTGTATGGATAAAAGGACTCTGTAATCTTTTGAAAGGTGTGGTGTGTATTTGAGACCTATCCCGCACGCTGCCCGGCATCGCAATAAACATACACTTTCTAACTTTAAACTGTTAGAGAGTTTTTGTCCGTCACAGTTGGATATCGGTACTAGATCAATATCCATATTTCTTTAATAAATCAATAAGAGGGAGATTGCTGGTCACAGGGCCGCTGTGGTCCAGAGCTCAATAGGCCCCATCTTGGACCACTGTTTTGCAAGAAAGTGGGCTTTAGTTATAACAGCGTTTCATCCTGGCTACAGTTTAGGTCGGCACTTTCTTTGAAAGTGTGAGAACAGGAATGTTATGCCATTCAGGCCTGAGAAATATTTTCCAAGGTTGGTCACAAGAAAAACAGAAGCTTGTTAGGAGTTCCTGAGGGCAGACAGTGTTTTTTGATGAGCTCAGAAAGAGCTTATCAGGTGGTGTTTTAAAGGACGAGGCCTAAATAAGCATTTTCACAGATCACACTGCAGCCTGGAAAGGAGTGGGAGGGGAATGCACCACCTCAGGCTTTTTACACAACTCTGGACTTTAAGTAATTTGAAGGGAATGTCAGGAAAATTAACCCAGAAACATGAGAGGTTTATGTCCAAAAAGGAGACACAGGAGTCCTGTAACTTTACTCAAATTAATGGAGAGGCCATGGGCATTTCCCATGGGACCTCTCAAATTGTTAGAGGACACTGAAATGAAGGTTTTGTGTAGCAGAATTTCTGAGAGAAAGAGGGCATGATATATATTTAGAAGGTTGAGCTACCCCAGCCTAGGCCTCAGCTACAGGCCTTGGTGAGGCCTTGAAGCCTCTGACACAGTTAGAAATTCAGTCTGTGGCGCAGTTAGAAACTATGTTAAGGTAATCACAGTGTAATTGAGCTTTCTGGGTGTGAAGTAGTATAGGTCTGCAGTGTGAAACTTTGACCAGCTTAAGACAAAGACAAACAATGTTTGCTTGCCAATGAGATTGTACTCACAACTGTAAACTATATTGAAGTGTATATAAACTGCCATCTTACAAACAATAACGGGAGAATGTACGTTTCACCACATTGGTGCGGATCTGCATTTGTCCTGTCCAGCCTCCCGGAATTTATGAGTCCCTGATTCAGTTTTGAGGGTTTGCTTAAGTTAGCAATATGAACTAAGCATTTAAATTTTAGCTTGTAGAATTGTGTGATGAATTTTAACCTTTTACTTAATAAACCTCTTCCATGGTACAAAGGGCATAGGAAAATGCAAATTTCTGAAGCTTCTTGCAATAAAGAACAGTATCAGGAGAAGACCAAGGAATGCAAGAAACCTAGATAAAGGAGCTCCTCTGTCTCCAAGATGATCAAAATCGACAGATGTACTCAGATAAGCACCAAGGGACCAAAGCGCACATGCAAAGGAGAAAAGTTCAAAAGTTTAATCATGAAGAAGACCATGGCCTTCAGCCTCAGACACCACCGAAAGACCCCCCCCGTGCGACCAGCACCGTGAACAACACATGCTCAGAAGGGCATGGATCTAATTACCATGCAAAGTGAGGACAGACAGGGCCAGGGGTTGAATATGCATAGAAAAGTTGTGCAATGAAATGTTGTCATGGTTTGACACTGGCGCAATGCCAGCGCCCCCATGAAAATGCACCTTCCCTAAATAAATGCTGTGAGATGTTATCAGGAACAGAGCAGAGCAGGCCCAAGCTTAATAACAAAGGGGAAAAAAACTTTATTAAACTACTACTACTACTACTGAAAACACATAAACTAAATCCAGGATGAAGACCTTTTAAAACACCCCTCCTCCTCCCAATTTCCAAAAACACCCACCATGAAACATCACCCGGGATTCCTGATCAAATTACCACCCTTCAGATAATCAATACTCAAGCTATCAAGGGAGAGAGAAGTCTCTCTTGCACCACAGACCCCCCAGGAAACACAGTTGCCACCTCCTGTGTTTCCCTGTCACACATGGCAACTGCCCGGAAAAAATCTGCCAGTGTGACACTCTCCTTTCCATGTCACAGTGCTCTCACCACCGTGCATGGACAGACTGCTCATAGGGCTCCTTTAAGGATGCTTTGCCACGGACCCAAACATACAACAGTTCAGCTTCTCATCTTGGGACTACAGTCCCCCCCATTTTCCCCTGGGGCCAAGGGTCCAAGAACAGAAATCATCTTCTTTCCCGAAGACAGAGGGCATCACCATTCCCTCCTCAGCTTTCTTCTGTTCTTGCCATTCCTTTGCTGTTAGAAGCTGAAACAGGTCTCCTTGGGTCACCACTGCATCCCCCTAAAATGCAGTCTCTATTGCAGGAGATTTTGGTTCAGTCCATGGCTAACAAGAAAAGTCCAGCCAAAAGCTACTTCATCATCTCGTCCCACCTAAATATTTCTTCTTCGAACATCTCAGGTCCCGGACTGTCTCTCTTCCACTACAAATCAAGGAGGAGTAATATTTTACAAAGCCCTCATTTCCTGGAAAGGGTTAAAAGTTCAGACTCCCTGGACGGCTGATATCTCGGTCCAGCGTTCCGTCTCCCACTCTGGACATCATGCCCCCCCTTCTCCTTCTCCTCTGTCGGCAAATTTCCAGGTGCCGCCAGGCTCTCTGTCACCTTCCCTCTGTGGGGGGGGGGAAACAAAGGCATCTCCGCTTCTCTCCACCCTTCCGTCCGCAGGAGCTGGCTCGGTTCCAGACCCTCAGCCCCTCGGCCTACCTGGACAAGGCCGCGTGGCTTCCCCTCCCCCACCCAACCTAAGGCTGGGCAGGGGAGAGTCTGCACTCTCTGACGACCGGAACCAAAAGAGACACTTCTACTGGGAGTTCTTGCTTTTACCCCCCTGTGTTCTCTGAGGCGTGTCCATACTTTCAGTGGTCACTCCAGGTGCCAATATCCAAACCTGACCACTGATTGGTTTGACCCAACTTCCTGGAAAAAATTCACTTCCATGTCAAGCCACGACATATGGAACACCTTTGTGAATAAAGATGTAGCTCAGACCAGGGCTCAGGGCACAAGTTTTCATGAGAGCCATGTCACTTGTGCCGGGCACTGACAATACATACCCACTTCATAACTACATCAGGTTGTGGAGTCTATTTATTCCACGTATCGCTTCAACACAGCCTCTTTTTTATCCTTATTTCCTGGCTACATTTCCCTCTCTCTTTCCCCATTGGCTGAGGTACTTGAGAGGTACAGACTTCCCGAAATCCTAATACAGACCCCCTTTATAATGTGTTCCCCCCTCCCCTTTTTTTTTTTCCTTGTGTCTCTGTTCTTTTTCTCAAAATCCATGGATTCAACAAGGCCCTGGGTGAGTAACAGTTTATGTCAAGTAGTGGAATTCCTCTGGAATTTATGGTTGCCTCCATTGCTTCTTTCACCTCTCAGTATCAGGCTTTTTCTACCAGCAGACCCACAGTTTGTCTGTAAAGACACCTCCTTCTCATTCCTTTAAGGAGGAAAGGCTTGGCCAAGGTACGGAATGCTGGAAAAAGATATGGTATTTCAGCTTCTGTCTATTCTCCATCATGAACAAAAATGGCAAGAAGTGTTATGTGCAAAATTATTTTTATTCTTTATAAACCACCCAGACTTGTAAAAAGGTGTCCTGGTTTAGGACAAATTAGGGGAAAACACCTCCAAAGGAGCCCCTTATAGGAAACCAAACCCTCCGCAACCTCCCCCCCACCACCGGGTTCGGGAGGAATTCCTTCAGAGGGGAAGTGGAAAAAACTTGTTTATTAAGGCACAACAAAAAACACTCCCCAGCACAAGAGAAATAGCCCAAGATGACCACAGATGTTTTCACCAGTCCAAGGGGGTTGAGCTGTATCTCTCTTTGCCGCAGAGGGTACGCAGCTTCTTTCGCAGACCCCGGGGGAGCTCCTGCCCGGAGTAGGTCCGATGTCTTCGGGGGGGGGGGGGGGGGGGAAGGGAACAACGGAAACCGGGAAAAAGGAAAAAAATGGCAAAAAAAGCAAGCCAGCGAAAAGCAGAGAAAAAAAAAAGAGAGGAAAGCAGAGCCAGCAAAGCATGCAGCCAGCAGCAAGCAAAAGCAGCAAGCAAGCTAAGCAGCAAGCCAGCAGCCAGCCGGGGGTGGGGGGAAGGAAGACAAAACAAACTGAGGACAGGGAACAGAAACCACGATTGGGATAATGAGCATGAAAATGTCCTGTCCCCACGACAAAAGGTTATGAATCAAATGAAACTCCAGTCGAGCTGCAGCCTGTTATGGTCTTGAAAGGAAAGAAAGAGAAAAATAAAGTGTAAAGGGCCCCCAAATAGCCAAATCTGTGACAGAGATCCAGATATATTCGACTTAGATTTATTGATAATTCTGGGGGAACCAGGAAACTGGGGACCCATGGGAGTGGCTCCCAGTGCACCACCACCGCCTATGCTGCCACTGCAGCCACAACCCGTCCCTTTGCGGTCAATGCTGCTGCTGCAGCCACAACCTGTTCACATGCAGTACAGCCAGTTCTTTCACAGCTTTTTCTGGGTGGAGCTGCTTAGCTGCATGAACATGGCCATGGCCCGACCCACCTCCCGCCCCCAGGTCCCTTCTATGCCGCCTGTGAAAAACAGAATTCACTCCTTAGAATTTATTTAAGTTTAATAATAATAGGATAAAAGAAGGACAATATTTCCAGTGCTTTTTGACAAACGGCCAAAGAGCACACTGGTATATACAGACAGTGTTATCTTTATACTGTTACATCACTGAGATACATGCGTATTCATGTGTTTCATGCATTAGTCAAACATTCTTGGGAAACTTTCTGATGTTTTGGGAACTCCTTCATTTGACTTCTTCACACTCTGGCTTATCTGCATGACATCCTGTGTGGCAGGTCAATATATTTTATTTCTTCTTGTGTCTCCATCCTGCTGTTTCACATCCTCTGATAAGGATTTAGTATGTCCTCCTTAAATTTAACATGGTATTCTTTAATTGTCCTCCGGTGCTCTGGTTTGTGTCATGGTTATCTTATCACTTGGACAGGTCGGTCAGTGGATGGCCTTACACTGTTCTCTTAGTGACACAAAACCCTTTTTTTACATCTTATGTTTTGCTAAGGTCTATAATACAATACATTCATCACACTATTATTTCCATAAGCGATACACAGATATTATATTCACTACATTACTATTTCTATAAGCAACACAGTGCATACTTAAGCTGATAGATTATATTATATTAACAAGCAGCTAAAAAGAGTTATAATTGATACTATTTCTAAATAATTATAATCACTAACAACATGCATAAGATAATACATAAATGCAAAAGCCAATATTATCTGGTCATTTTTCACACAGCTGAGATTGGCTCCATCTGACACGGGGGCAGCTTCTGGTGTTTTCTTCTGAGCTACCTCTGTAGTGTGTGCACACATGCACCCATCCTCTTCAAAACCTTACCACAAGCCCCAGGTACCGTTGTTTTTTGTAAATAATTGATTCTTGTTCCGGCCACCATGCCCTGCTCTTTCCAACTACTCAACTCTTCTTCCCAAACAGCAATAAACACTTGCATGTAATGGATGAAGAGCCAGCCCTGCAGCTGAAGCATAGCCCCTGCTAATAGCCTGGCTGCCTAATCAAAGGATTGCAGTAGTTCCCACTTCTCCCACTCCACCTGGCTCCTTGCCCTGCCCACAAAGCATTTGGCTGAAAGGAAGAGAAATGCATCATTGCAAGAGCAGCCCTGTTGCTGGAAAGGCCTTTGGAATTAGACATTCCCCGCAGCTTCCTACTAACTCACTTCATGCTGGAGGGTGGAGGAAAGGAATGGGGAGATGTTTGTAGGTGCTTCTGAATTAAAGCAATGGGAGAAGCTAGGGGTAGCTTGAGCATAAAGGTCATGCTTGAGTTCTAATTAATGAAGCAGTGCAAAGGGGACAATGGTGATTGCAGGTTTGGTGTGTCTGATCTGTTCAGAGCTTTCCAACACGATTGATTGTTACATATTAATTGCAGGCAGAGTCCCTGGCTTTGTGTAGATCTCCCAGGAACCAGGACCTCCCTGGTAAGACAAAGGCTAATTTAATTGGAATTGCATGGATGGCATGGAGCCAGGACTGGAAAAGTCTACCAAAACTTTTCAAGCCCTCCTTGTTGAGTTCATATCTCTGTGTGCACACATACACAGAATCACGCAGGGACCTCTGGAGGTCATCTTGGCCAATCCCCCTGCTCAAGCAGGGCCACCTAGAGACAGCTGTCCAGGACTATGCCCAGATGGTTTTTACATTATCTCCAAAGATGGAGACTCCACAGTCTCTCTGGGCAACCTGTCCCAGTGCTCGGTCACCCACACAGTAAAGAAGTGTTCCCTCATGTTTGGATGGAACCTCCTGTATTTCACTGTGTGCCCATTGCCTCTGGTCCTGTCACTGGGCACCACTTCTTTGCACCCTCCCTTCTGATATTTGTATACATTGATGAGGTCCCCCCAGGCTTTCTCTTCTCCAGGCTGAATAGTTGCAACTCTCTCAGCCTTTCCTCATATTGACATGTTCCAGTATGTGCCAAGCAGTACAGGCAGTATTGATAACCAGTGGCTTTCTGGTTTCTGTGTGCAATTCATGTGGGGTTGCCCTCCCTTCATTGCTGGTATGCTTTGGTCACAAGCTTTTTAAAGAAGAAGGGAAAAAAAGATAAAGATGAGCAGAGCTGCCTGAATTCAGCACCAGGCTCTTGACTGCTAAGACATTTGTCACTGTCACCACTGGTGGTGGGGGCAAGTAGTGTCTGGGTAAAGAAAGAAGGGAGCAAGGCCCAGGAGAGTATGTGTCCTAGCATTTCAAGTTCTGTATGAGGCAGGACAGCTTTTGCCTTACAGCATGGCCTAGTGATACCTAAGGTGGTTGGGCTGAGACCTGCTAGTGAAGCTGAATGCTGTGATGGAAGGAAAAAAGGTGGAGAGAGGAAGGAGAAGGGAGAACAAAACAAGGGAAGAAAAAATTGTGTGTCTGGTGGGGATGAGACCCTCCCCTGGTTGTTACATTCTGTCCCATGTAGGAGCTGCTGCCTCAGGATCCAAGTGGACAAAGTTGGTATGGAAGCAGGAAGATGCAGGGCTGGCTGCGAGCTGGGCACTCTTCTTTCTCACTGTATATAACTTATGCTGGGATGGTGACGCCGATGGCAGAGAAGGAAGGAAGCAATTTTTTCCTAGAGAGCAGCCAGAACAGCGTTAGGCAACAGAGGACTTGCCCCTTCCCTACACAGGGAGAGGGGAAGCCACACTCACACGCAAAGGAGAATCTAATACACGAACAGGCACCCACGGGTAATCATCATCCCCCTCTTCCGGTCATGCCCGGGATTGAGAAGTGGACCTTGCCGTCTTGTACGAAAGTTGTGGTTTGATATAGAAGTAAATTTTTTTTTTAAGAAGTTGGTAGTCAAACTAATCAGTGCTCAGGTTTAGATATTAGCATTTAGACTGACCACTGAAGGCATGGACACGCCTCTCTTATAAATTGAGGCGAATAATTTGTTCAGCCTTTTGAGAGTCAATCAGAAATTTATTGATTACAGCAAGCGATGGCAAGCAAACAGCACTGGGTGCAGCCGGGGAGTCTCTGCTCCGTAAACGGCTCATACTGTTTCCCGCTTCCCACAGTCTTTTTATACTCTCTTTCTTTCATGTCCGCGGTATCTCTGGGTGTACTCTACGCTTGCACCCTCTGTTGCTAGGGGGTCTTCTTCTACTCTCTGGTGGTCGTTTGATGAAGGCTCCTCTCTTCTTCTTTGGTGAAAGTCTATGGCCCTGTAATGGTCTTTTCCGTTCAAGGTTATATGTTATATGCGCCTAAGTTCTAATTACACAACCAGCTTAAGTAATCAACATACTAGTTAATTTCTGTCTGGCGGTTTTCTGTTATCTACACAAGGCTTCTCCTTTGGTTCTCTGTTATCTTACACAAGGCTTCTCCTTTGGTTTTCTGTTATCTACACAAGGCTTCTTCTTTATTTTCAGGCTTCTCCTTTGATTTTTTGTTATCTACACAAGGCTTCTCCTTTCTGTCTTGATGAACAAAGAGTCTTTTCTAACTTATCACAATCCCCCCTTTTTCTTTATTTTGTTTATCAAAATTTTTAGTTCTTGTAAGCTAAGGGTTAAGGTTTCATTAGTCTCAGGATCCTCCGGTGTGGGTTTTAAAGGGTGTTAAATCGAGAATCCTCGCTAGTGGGTATTATTGTCTGGTTATTAATTGTTGAATTTTCCATTCCTGAGTTACTTTGATTACTGATTATTTCAACATAACCTGGCTCTCTATCTTTGGCTATTACCGGGTTAGGGCCTACTGGCCAGGTATCTGGTGGGATAGGCTGCTTCTTACTGAGTTCCATGTACCAAAAACCCCATGTTCATGCTACATTCCATCTTGGATCTGATGGTTCAGTTACATTCAAATACACAAACTGACAATTCCCCTGATTGACTATGCCGCCTGACCAGTCCTTCTGCAGAGCTTTACAGCCGTGGGGTCCTTAAGAAACAGTAAGCCATTGACCTCCTTCTACTGACCAATCCGATGCTATTGTTTCACAGCCCCAATACCCACAGAAGTATTCCCCGGGGTAATTGCAATATCCCTTTCCTGGATTTGATGCTGGACACATCGATGGTGGCCAATGTACATAATGATGATGTAAAACTAGGAGATCTGGACAATATCTGAGTTTGAATTTCCTTCCTATTTACTCGGGTTAATATCTATTTAAAGGGTTGATGTGAAAATTGAGAATATCTTCCTGGTAATAACATAATCAGAATTACAATAACGATAACTTGCCAAGGAGGATGGAGTCCTAGTTTTGCACTTAACTCATAATTTCCTACCATTTCCCTTTTAGCTTGTTGCCCTTTTTGTCTACCCGGGGTGGTTGAGTCGGTACCTTTGGGGAGATTACCAATAGCCAGTTGGTAATACTTGGAGTATCTTTGCATTATTCCACTTGGGATTGGGAAGAGCCTGCTTCTTTCCCCTCTGCCTCACCCGCTGACTCGGGTGCTTCGAGCCGCGGGGATTACCATCATCTCGGCAGCAGCGGTACTCTCCAGCGCATCCATTCCCTTTTCCCCTTCTAGCCTTATACTGCTCCCAGTTCTTATCCTTGATCAGGGATGAGTCACACGGGATTTCTTTCAGCTCTTTCCGACAACACCGGTTTACAATATGGGCAACAAAGGGGGCAGGTTCATTCAGGTGGAAACAAAAATTCTCAGGGTTAATCCCTTTTCTGTAAACCTCCCACCACTCTTCTGATTTGAACCTTACCCACTTATTCTCCAGTTCCCCTAACTCTAATATGATTCTTGTTAATCCTCGCTCTAGCTTGTAGCAGCTGGAGCAAATCCCAGTAGGTGGCTTTCCTTTGCGGCAATGGACCCACCACCGTTCTTGGCAAGTTTTACAAACAAAGCACACAAAAGGATAACAGTCACAATGTATTTCTTTACACACTACTCCATAATCATCAGCCAAGGGGTAAGTGTATCCTTTCTGTTCCCCTTCTTGGTCTATCTGGATTACCCACACTGAGTCCGTCAGTTTTTCTTCGAGGTGACCTTCAGGTTTCTGGGTTGGCTTGTTACTCTCCAGTGGTCATCTGTAGTCCTTTTGTCTATTGGATTGTAACCGGCGTCTGTCGGTCACACTAGGGGAGTACAGTGAGGCTGCCTAACAGGGCAGGATGCATACATATACTTTTATTCGTCCACATTCACTTAACTTTATTTTTCACTTACTCTCACGCACAACAAAACAATCACAACAACAAGGTAGTTTTTATTTTTCAACACACGTATTACACTTTTAGGTTTCCCTGGCCAGTCCCAGTGTTCTTGGATACCCCTCAATCTAGCTGTGTTGTTCCTAACTCCAGATCCTCTCAGATTTGTCTTTAAACTGGCAAAATTTTTATTCAATTCTGGGTGCTCTCGAATATTAATATCTCAACCCAGCAAAACTTAATTCTGGGTGCTCTCGGAATGTTAATCCCTCAATCCAACATTTAATCAACCCTGGATGCTCTTGGAATATTAATACCCCTCAATCCAGCAGGTTTGAATCAACCCTGGATGCTCTTGGAATATTAATCCCTCAACCCAGCAGGTTTGAATCAACCCTGGATGCTCTTGGAATATTAATCCCTCAATCCAGCAGGTTTGAATCAACCCTGGATGCTCTTGGAATGTTAATCCCTCAATCCAGCAGGTTTGAATCAACCCGAGATGCTCTTGGGACGTTAATCCCTCAATCCAGCAGGTTTGAATCAACCCTGGATGCTCTTGGAATATTAATCCCTCAATCCATCAGAATTTTTAGGGGCCCCTCCTACACATTTTACCTTTTATTTTTTTTCCCAATAGATTATGCCAAAAAAACCCTCTTTTTACCTTTTAATTAATTTTTTTTTCTAATTAATTACCTTTTATTCCCCCCCCCCACCAAGGGGTCCCACTCTTTCTCTGAGACCCAGACCCGGGGGGGAAAGTTCTCTCACTCTTTTTATCACTCGCTTCGTCTCTTTACTGCCCGCTTTTCTCGCGAAAAAGACGGAAACGCAGCATGGGAGACTACTGCTCTCGCTTAGCAGGTCTGGGGTAACCAGCTCGCCTCTCATTCACACACATTCATTCTCTCTTTATTCGCCCCGTCTCACATAAATTTATAAACTCCTAAGGGTTCAATCTAAACTACTGGGGAGGAAAGAAAAGGAGAAAAAAAATTGCCTTAGTTCTTCCTTTTAATGCTAAGGCTGTGCCACTCCTTTATCCTTTCTCAATCTTCTTCAAACACGACTCAGGTTTCAGGGACTAGGTGGCTTTTAAATTCACTATTTCACACCTTGCTTGTTCAACCCCTGGGTTATAGTATCTCAGCAATTCAGGGGTACATGCACGACACGTGGATCTCCGTCTATATGAAATACAATACCACCTCCTCTGACACTTCAAGCATCGGAGGAGAACCCAAGCTGTGTGCCAGTCTGGCTTCTAGCAAAAGGTTGTCAATCTACACACGAAGCAGGGGATTACCCCTTCCAGACCCCACCTCAAGGGGTTCCTAAGCGCCCGTTCAACTGGCTGTTGTTCCCAGTCAAAGGCTAGATAGCAACTTGTTGAACTTTGGTATATCCCAGTTCAGAATATTCTGTCTCTCCTTCCATCCTCCTGCTCTATGACTACCGAGTCCCCTGATGGATGAAGATACTGACTTGGTTCAAGCTGAAACCACCTGTGGAGAGCCTGTCTGGGAGGCTGGGCTCCCTCGGCCCGGGCTTGGAGTTCTGCAGCCACTGTGGGCAGATCGCCTCTCACCTGTAGCAAGAACTAAACAGCAAACCCCGTAATGCAAAGGATCTCCCAGTGACAGCTTTTAACACTAAAGGGCAGTGCTATCGCACAACAAACACTTAACTCTTAGCCAAGCCGGGTTCGGTGGCTACTTTTCCAAGCCCTTTACTAACCAGCAATGCTTTTAAGCAGTGCTTGTAACTCCCAACTTGTACCACGCTCCCACTAGCTGCACTATCAGCTAGCGGCGTTCAAAGCAGCTCATCAAACCGCGGCTTGTGCCCGCGCACCCGCTGCGCTATCAGCTAGGCTGCGCTTAAAGCACCTTTGCAAGCCCCGACTTAAGCCCTGCGCCGCGCTGGCCCAGCTCGCCAGAGACAGCCCGTGCCACGCATGCGCACCCCGCGCATGCGCTCTTCGGCACCGCCGCGCCGCGTCTCTGTATCTTAGTAACGCCGCACCGCGCTTCACACACACAGACACACACAAACAATCACGCACGTCTGGATGTAACAGACACACCACACTGAAACTGGGACACACCACACTGCAACTGGGACACAACACACAACACACTGAAATCGCGATTCCTCCATCCCCGAGCCGCGCTATCAGCTGGGGAGGTCCTCCCGCCTTTTCCTAGTCTGGCTTCTGGTTACCCGCTGGTTATTCCCCTGGAGCTCAACATTCACCTCATTCTCAACTCATCCCCCTCCGATTCATCTTGTACCGAGTCGTCTTGTACCGGGGCAGAGGGATGTTGTGGTGAATGTGGAAGTAGGCGTGGAGGGGGAGGAGGTATGTTGGGTGGAGGGGTGGAATCGGGTAGGTCTGTATCCTCTTTCAATCTTTTCTTCTTCTCCCTAGTACTAAGTGCAAACAACTTAGTGCGAGTTTCCCCCACTATCTAGAGGGAGGCGTACTCGCTTTCCTCTAAGTTCAAGGGCTCTTTAGAATTCACATAAATACTTAGAGCCTGACATATCTAATCCTCAAATGAGCCAAACACTGGCCAGTACAAATGGTCCACTCTTATTTGTTTCCCTCCCCAAACCTCTATGCAGTAGTGCACCATTTTCACCTTGTCCTTTCCTGGAGGTGAAGGCATCCCAATTTTTAATCATTAGTCTTTATGGATTATCTGGAGGAATTTGGGGAAGCTTTACAGGGTTTCCCCTACCCATGGGACCAGAGGGCTTGCTTTTCCTCTGTCCCATCTTCCAGAGTGCCTTCTCACACACACCTCCACGCTTCCCTCAATTCGTGGCCCAGCCCATCGCCGGGTGTGGGAAACGCACTACTATGAGGTCCACACACATGTCGTCTCACAGAGACGTCTCATTCATCACACTCCGGGATCCCAACCCCAACCGAGCGGGCCCTGTTCCCTCCGAACGGAGCAACCTCAGTAGCCCCGAAGGACCACTGAAAGGTACTTGCACAGTCCTGTGTCTTCGCCCGGGACTTCGTGCACAAAGATTAAGGGGTTGCCGGCTATTCTTTGCTTGCCACCGAATTTGGGTTTGTCGGTAAGCGTTCCAGAGGGGAGACTCCTGAGCGGGGCTTGCTGCCAAAGCAGCGAGGGCGCCTCCCCGTGAGCCCTTATCCGAGTCACGGCACCAGATTGTTATAAATTGAGGCGAATAATTTGTTCAGCCTTTCAAGAGTCAATCAGAAATTTATTGATTGCAGCAAGCGATGGCAAGCAAACAGCGCTGGGTGCAGCTGGGGAGTCCCTGCTCCACAAACGGCTCAGACTGTTTCCCCCTTCCCAGAGTCTTTTTATACTCTTTTTCTTCCGTGTCCGCGGTATCTCTGGGTGTACTCTGCGCTTGCGCCCTCTGTTGCTAGGGGGTCTTCTTCTACTCTCTGGTGGTCGTTTGATGAAGGCTCCTCTCTTCTTCTTTGTTGAAAGTCTACGGCCCTGTAATGGTCTTTTCCGTTCAAGGTTATATGTTATATGCGCCTAAGTTCTAATTACACAACCAGCTTAAGTAATCAACATACTAGCTTGTTTCTGTCTGGCGGTTTTCTGTCATCTACACAAGGCTTCTCCTTTGGTTCTCTGTTATCTTACACAAGGCTTCTCCTTTGATTTTCAGGCTTCCCCTTTGATTTTCTGTTATCTACACAAGGCTTCTCCTTTCTGTCTTGATGAACAAAGAGTCTTTTCTAACTTATCACACCTCTGAGAACATAGGGGGTTAAAAATAAGAACTCTTAGGGGAACTCTCTCTTTAGTTCCGGTCAGAGTGCAGTGCAGACTTCCCTTGCTCAGCTACAGATTTGGTGGGGGAGGGGAAGCCATGCAGCCTGGGAGAGGTAGGCTGGAGCCTCAGAGGGAGAAGGGGGTGGGGGGTGAAGGGAAGGGAACTAGGCTCTTCCCCTCTTACAGGACCGAAGGGTGGAGGAACACTGAGATGTCCCAGGCAGCCACCCTGGAGAGGAAGAGACAGAGACCCTGGAGGCACCTGGAAATCGCTACAGAGAAGACAGAGGTGCGGGGGGAGACGACTGCCCAGCTTTAGAGTGTGGGAGTTCAGTAGCCTAATGTGAAATCTTAGCTGTTTTGGTCTTGAGAGCCTGAGACTTTTAACTCTTTCCTGGGAAAGGAAAACTTTGCAAAACACTATTCTTTCTCGATGTAGAAGAGAAAAGAGACAGTCTAAGACTGTGATATCAGAAGAAGATGAAAAAAAGAATTCTATGTGGGAGGAGATGATAGAGTGGCTTTTGGCTAGACTTTTCTTGTATAGCCATAAACTGAACTAATCTCTCTTGTAACAAAGACTGCATTTTTAGGGAGATGCAATGGTTAGAGCCAAAAAAGTAGCAGTAACCTGCTTTAACAGCTGTAAGTGCATAGTGGAGAAGAAGATCTCTGTTCTTGAGACCCTCAGCCCTAGGGGAGGGAAAAATGGGGGGGACTGTTGTCCCAAAACAAGAAACTGAACTGTTGTTGTTTTAGTCCTTAACAAAGCATCCTTAAAAGAGCCCTATGGGCAATCTGTCCATGCACGGTAGTGAGAGCACTGTGACCTAGAAAAGAGAGTGTCACACTAGCAGATTTTCTCCGGGCGGTTGCCGTGTGTAACGTAAAAACACAGGAGGTAGCAACTGTGTTTCCTAGAGGGTCTATAGCACAAGAGAAGCTCCTCTCTCCCTTAATAGACTGAGTATTGATTAACTGAAAGGTAGGAACCTAATTGAGGGTCCGAGTTGTGTCTCACTGTAGTTTTTGTTAGAATTCGGGGGGGGGAGGAGGAATGTTTTAAAAAGTTTTCATCCTAGACTTAGTGTGTGTGTTTTTTATAGTAGTAGTACTTTATTAAAGTTTTTTTTCCCTTTGTTATTAAGCTTAAGCCTGCTCTGCTCTATTCCTAATGTTATATGTAACAGGTATAATTTGCGCCATTTTTAGCATGATATATATAATATCAAATATTTGTTACAATGTACGCTTTTGTATTAGAAGCCCCCCCACCCTCACAGGCAAAACCAGGTGTGTGTTGAAACCCGATTTACAAGAAAAAGGATGTGGCTCGCCAGGAGATGGGCCTTATCTGAAGCAATACGGAGACACCCAGGTGCTGATCATCGTGTGAATGACCGGAGATGGATATCAGGAAAATCCCCCGGGCTGATACATGTGGATACCGTGTTCCCATAAATTTCATCAAGGGTTTCAACAACTCCGGACTTCAGAATTGTTCTACCTTGTCGCCAAGAAGGAAATCTCATCAACTTATGGGCCTCTGAATGAAAGAAAGGACTGAATGCCAAAATCCTGGCTTCAGGCAAAATTTTCCCTATAAAAATCGCTTGTACCAGGATGGTGGCGTGGGAGCATAGAGGAAAACCTCCGCTTAGGCTGACCTCTGTGTCTCGCACCCAGCACCGATCCCGAGCTCGGCGCTGCCCTTTCCTTGTGGCTGGCTAGTTAGATCTCTATTGCTAAAATAAATTTTTGTTTTTATTTTTAATTTGGCTGGATCATTTTTCATTTATAACAATTTTGGTGACCCTGACGTGATCTGGTTTGGGGGTATCCAGGGGGTTCCCTATCCTCGATCCGGGTGGCGCCCCACTGAGTTCAGCAGCCGGACGGGAAGGAGGAATCCCACGGAACCAACTGGATTACGAAAAGCCGCAAAAGCCACATTAAGGAAAAAAATGGGCCCAGAGCTCTCGGAATTCGGAGCTGAGTCTCCAAGGCTGCAGCAGAAATTTTTCACTCATAAAATCAACGTGCACGAAGAATCCACATAAGTATTGCGTGGTTGAGTGAGGCGTGAGTGGGTGTGTGTGTGAGATGTGACTTCATCACGGGGCGAGAGCAGGCCCCAATAAACCGCAGTTTTACTATCCCGCAAGGGAAGTGGTCAGCTACAGGGGAAACGAAAGAACTCGGGTACACTCACAGCACGCATACGACCTGAAACTAGGAGAGTTATGGGAATCCACTCACGTATGGGTTGGAGGAGGGAAGGTACGTTCTCGTGGGTTCGAGAAATTGGTAAACCTCACTGACTTCTGGACTCGGGGAGTCCAGGAAAACAGGTAAAAAGAGAGCTCACCCTTCTTCCAACTGAAAACCCACAGACCGGTTCACTGTGTGGCTACTAGGTTGGCAAGGCTCGATCGGGGACACACCGGTTTAAACATTTGGTAAGACTCGGTCCGGGACAGGACTGAAGTATACATTTAGCACATGGGTAACTGACTTCTTGGAACGGCTTGCGGACACTGACTCGGAAATACAGTAAGGAAAACTTTAAACATGGGACAAAGGAACAGTAAGGTTCAGGGGAGAACTCAAGGGAAGAGCTCTAAATCCGGAAAAGGTAAGAACTTAAAATCAGGGAAAAATAAATCGGGAGAAGGGAAAAAGGATGAGTTGCCCGAAATTCCAAGGGAAAGCCCTTTGGGCTGGATGTTAGAGCACTGGGAGGACTGCTCCTTGAGGCGGGAAAAGTCCAAAGAAAAAATGATACACTACTGTGTAGAGGAATGGGGAAATAGGGAAATTGGAAAATACCTATACTGGCCCATTTTTGGTACCTTTGAAAGTAAGTTTTGCCAAGCACTATCTGACCACTTATATGAAGAAGGGGAGCGGGATGATGAGGAGCTGGAGTATGCCAGGCTATGGGAATATGCTAGCGCGCGGCTGTTCCCTATTAAGACCTCCAGCAGCAAGGTAAGTTCAGGTAAAACTTGGGAACCCCTGGAAAACCTACCACCTCCATATCAAGTTCCTCCATCACAAGCACGGGTCCTGGCCGCCCCACCAACAGCACCTCCCGCTCAGTCTGCATTGCCACCTAATGCCCAAATACTGGCTGCAGACACACCGGGACCTTCTCAACCCCCCTTCCCCACACAACACGGGGACACACACACACATACGCTTCACACTGGGGGAAACACATCTCCTCCCACCAGTAGAACTTGGTGTAAAATGAGGAGAGAAAATACGGAGGGTAGTGATGATGAAAGGGACAGACCTAATCTATACCCTTTAAGGGAAGTCCCAACCGCCCCCGGAGTCATCGGATTTGTAAACGTTCGTATCAATACAGGGGATGTAAGGGCTTTTAAAAAAGAAATGGGGAAACTAATGGATGACCCGTTGGGGGTGGTGGAGAGGTTGGATGAATTCTTGGGAAATAGTATATACTCATATGATGATATCTCAGCCATATTAAGATCCTTGTTTAATGCGGAAGAACGAGATATGATAAGGCAGGCTGCCATCAAGGACTGGGAATTCAGAAACCCCCAGGGAGGGAGTGGGGCGGAGAAGTGGCCGGAACAAAGACCATCATGGAACGCTCAGGTGGAGGAGGATCGGGCCAAAATGATCGGGCTAAGAAACATGGTAATACAAGGTATCCGGGGAGCGGTCCCCAAAGGACAAAATATTAGTAAAGCACTAGGGGAGTGTCAAGGGAAGGACGAAACTCCCACAGAATGGTTGGAAAGGCTCAGGAAAAGCCTTCAAATGTACTCAGGTACTGATCCTGAATCCCCTGTAGGGGGAATCCTTTTAAAAATGCAATTCGTTGTAAAATCATGGGAGGACATTCGGAGAAAATTGGAGAAAATAGATAATTGGCAAGAGAAAAGCCTACAAGAATTGTTAAAAGAAGCGCAAAGGGTATATATGAGGAGGGATGAGGAGAAACAAAAGATACAAGCCAAGGTGTTGGTAGCAGCAGTTAGGGTAGCAAACAAACAAGAGCAAGCCCAAACAATGGGAAAGCCGGCACAGGCTCTAAAGCCCCAGGGAAAGCCGGGACCTACACAAAGGAAGGACAAACAGGTAAGTGCCCCTGAATGCTTTTACTGTAGGAAAAGAGGACACCTCAAGAGGGACTGTAAAAAAAGGATGCAAGATGAAATGATTTTTCAGGAAGATGAGAGGTGTCAGGGGCTTTATAATTTGGGGTCGCGAACATCTGGAGAGCCCTTGATAAAATTAAAGGTTGGACCCCAAAAGCAGGAGTTGATTTTTTTGGTTGCTTCAGTAGCAGAAAGAACCACAGTCCAGCGACTACCTCCCGGGTGTACAAAAGGTAATGGGGCAAAAGGGGAACCCTTTCAGGTCCCTGTCTTGAGGGACGTAAAAATAGAATCTGAAAATAAAATCTCTGTGGGGGACATCTTATTAGTAGAAGAAACAGAATACAGTTTACTGGGAAGGGAACTGGTGGTGGTGCTAGGGATAAGCATAATTTCGAAGGACTCAAAACTCATGGTAAGTTTATATAAGCTAACCACCGAGGATGAGGAAAAGATTGATCTCAGGGTTTGGCACACTCTGGGGGAAGCTGGAAAATTAGACATGGAACCAATTCACATCGAAATTGAGAGACCAGAGGATCCCATAAGGATCAAACAATATCCCATCCCTTTAGAGGGAAGAAAGGGATTTAAACCGATAATCGAGGATTTAATAAAGAGAGGCACATTAGAACCTTGCATGTCAAGACATAATACACCTATCTTGGCAGTTCAGAAACCGGATGGTAGTTACCAATTGGTACAAGATTTAAGAGCAGTAAATCAAAGAACAAAAATCTTATTTCCCACGGTCTCTAATCTATATACTTTATTGAATAATATCTCCCCGGAAGATATATGGTATAGTGTGATTGACTTGAAGGACGCCTTCTGGACTTGCCCCCTAGCCGAGGGGATCCGGGATTTCTTTGCCTTCCAATGGGAGGACCCGGACACACAAAGAAAACAACAATTAAGGTGGACTTCCCTCCCTCAAGGGTTTGTGGATTCACCTAATCTTTTTGGTCAAGCCCTTAAAAGATTGCTTAGTGAATTTGTGCCAATTCCTGGGACCGAAATGTTACAGTATGTGGATGATTTATTGGTAGCTGGTTCTAACGAAGAGGAAGTACGAATGGGAACTATAGTTTTATTGAATTTCCTGGGAAAACAGGGATTGAAGGTATCAAAGTCTAAATTACAATTCACAGAGCCCGAAGTAAAATACTTAGGGCACTGGTTAACAAAATGTAAAAAGAAATTAGATCCAGACCGGGTGGCTGGGATAATTGCACTGCCTCCCCTAAAAACAGAAAGGGAAGTTAGGCAGTTGCTGGGACTTTTGGGTTATTGCAGGCAATGGATTGAAGGATACAGTGAAAAGGTAAGGTTTCTCTATGACAAACTTACCACAGATAGGCTCAAATGGACCGAACAAGATGAAGAAGGCTTCAGGGAATTAAAGGAGACCCTCATGGCCGCCCCTGTATTGAGTGTCCCTGATGTAAAAAGGCCCTTTCAGCTTTTTGTAGATGTTAGCAATCACATTGCCCACGGAGTTCTAACCCAGGACTGGGCAGGGGCCAAGAAACCAGTCGGATACCTATCCAAGATCCTGTCAGCAGGGGGTGGCCCACTTGCTTAAAAGCAATTGTGGCCGTGGCAATACTGGTAGAAGAAGCCAAAAAGATAACATTTGGGGCTTCATTGACCATCTACTCCCCCCACAATGTAAGAAGCATTTTACAGCAAAAAGCTGACAAGTGGCTGACAGACACTAGGCTTCTGAAATACGAAGCCATTTTAATTCATTCCCACGACTTGGAGCTAAAAGCCACCCCGGCACAAAACCCGGCCCAATTCCTATTTGGGGACGCTCCAGGAGACCTGTCCCATGATTGTGTTGAGATGGTGGAACTACAAACAAAAATAAGACCAGATTTAGAGGAAGAAGAGCTCGAGGAAGGGGAAAAATGGTTTGTGGATGGTTCTGCAAGGGTAGTAGAAGGCAAAAGAAAGTCAGGATATGCGGTCATTGATGGGCAAACGGGAAAGGTGGTGGAGTCCGGACCCCTGAATGCAGGGTGGTCAGCTCAAGCCTGTGAGCTATATGCAGTATACAGGGCATTTCTGGGACTTGAAGGGAAAAAGGGGACGATTTTCACTGATTCCAAATACACATTTGGGGTAGTGCATACCTTTGGGAAAATTTGGGAGGAAAGGGGACTGCTAAATACCCGGGGAAAGGGGCTAATTCATGAAGAAATAATTAAACAAAGATTAAAAGCTATCAGAGGGCCAAAGGCAGTTGCTGTAGTCCATGTAAAAGGACACCAGGCTGGGATGCAGTTCCGAACTTAGCCAACAAAGAGGTAAAAAGTTCAGCTTTGTTAAAGGTAAGTATCCCAGAGGTTGAAAGAGAGGAAATCCAGGAATTCCCCTCCAACCCTCCAAAAAGGAGATAGAGGATTATCAAAAGATTGGGGAGTGTCTGGAAGGAGGTGAGTGGAAGTTGCCAGATGGGACGGAATTGCTATCAAAAGAATACACTAGGAAGATTCTAAGGAGATTACACCAACAAACACACTGGGGGGCCCAAGCACTAGCCGAGCAATTCCTGCGATTCTTTGGCTGTAAAGGGATATATGAACTGGCTAAGCAAGAGGTACAGGGGTGCATAATCTGCAAAAAAAATAAATAGGGCAAACTCTCGGAAACTAACACTGGGGAGTCGCCCAGCAGCTTACTGACCTTTTGAAAGAATACAGGGAGATTTCACTCATCTACCTAAGGTCGGGAGATACAAATTTTTATTAGTCAGAGTAGACAAACTAACCCACTGGGTGGAGGCTTTTCCAAGCTCCAGGGCTACAGCCCAGACAATATCGAGGTTCTTATTAGAGGAAATTATACCTCGATAAGGGTTAGCAAGCTACATTGATTCGGACCAAGGAACACATTTTACTTCAAAGATTATTAAACAATTGGCAGATACCTTAGGTATTAGATGGGATTATCACACCCCGTGGCACCCTCAGAGTTCTGGGCAAGTTGAAAGGATGAATCAAACATTAAAAGCCCAATTAGCCAAACTAATGTTAGAAACAAAAATGTCATGGATAAAATGTCTCCCGTTGGCCTTATTAAACATAAGAACTATGCCCCATTCCGAAACGGGGCTTTCACCTTCTGAAATGGTATATGGGATGCCTTATACTCATGGTATGCCTGTAGGGCATCCAAATTTAGAGGATGGGCAAATACAATCATGCCTGATAGCATTAAATAAGAATCTCGAGGAATTGCGAAAGCAGGGGGTAATCATGCAGCACAGCCCCCTTGGCTTCTCGACACATAAGATACAGCCTGGGGACAGGGTTCTCATAAAAACATGGAAAGAAGTTCCACAATCCTCTCATTGGGAGGGACCCTATATTGTCCTTTTAACTGCAGACACTGCTATACGCACTGAAGAGAAGAGGTGGACACACGCGTCAAGGGTGAAGAAAGTTGACCTTCAGGACCGAGCCCAGGAGTGGAAAGTCACCTCCTCCCCTGGAGATTTGAAGATAACCTTGCGCCGGCCAAGTAAATGACGGAAAGTAACTCGGTTAGATGTTGTAACTGTTACCCCTTTGTACATTTCATTTGCGAATACTGTTATAAGAGGTGGGTTGTTCACTGTCGGAGAGGAATAAGACCTAGTGGGCTGTGTGCAAAGTGCTTTAAACAAGAACAAAACCTGACTAGCCGTTTTCTGGTATTGGCCACCAGGCTGAGACTGATTCAATTGGATTCAATAATTTGGTTTCGTCTATATCAGAATGGATTGAGGGGGAAATTACAAACAAAAGCTAAAATCATTACTGTTGAGTGCCGTAGGCTGAACAAGGTACCCTGCAGCGCAGATCCTGTTGAATTACGCCGGTGGAGCATTTTTAAGCAAAGGTATGCAGCTCAGTCTTGGTACAAAACCACCGACGAAGATTCCTGCTGCCAAGAAGATGGTCTACCCTGCCGCTGGAGGCACCCCAGTGGGCGCAGGGAACGGCAGAGGAATCCTAGCAGTGGGAGGAATCCTAGCAGTGGGAGTAATCCTGACGAGCCTGAGTCTAGCCACGTGCCTCAGTAACCTTCCTAACCCTGAAACAGGGGAACCCGGTGACAGGTACCCAGGAGGTCCAGTGCCCCTTACCCCATGGAACTGCAGTAAGGGTAAGCCTAATAAACCTTGTTCTAAAATGAACACTCAACAGGGGGCATACAAATTCAAGGAAAAATAAAAAATATACCTCGAAAATGGACAGTCAGCACATAAATTGCACCGAAGGAGCCCAGGGGAAATTTCCATTCCAGCTTGCAGCAAATGTAACTGTACTGTATGGATTGGTGGGAAGCAAGAGTCAGTTTTTGTCACTTATTTTCAAGCTAATTCACTGTGTTATAACCCAAATGAACTAGGTATGTGTGTGATGGGGGGAAAAGCCTACTGAGTGGGAAATAACCTAAAGTATGAAAACAGGATACCTCTAAAAACTGAGCCAATTATCCTGGACCTTTTAGAGGATCAGGATGACAGGGTTTGTTTACAGTATGACAAAATATTCTGCTTCACAAAGGACAAAGAGGGAATGGACCCAGAAAATAAGATGAAACAGGTAATGCAAGAGGTAAAAAGACAGGAGGCTGAGATGAGAAAAAAGAGGATAGAACAGGAAAGGTTGAAAACTCTAAGTGAGCAATATGACCAATTGGAAAAACAATACACAAAATGGGGATTACCTGCTTCAGATCAGAATCTATTTGTGGATCTGATGCAGGAAATTGCCACTGAACTAGGGTTGTCAAATTGCTGGATCTGTGGGGGGCTAAAATCTGCTGAGAAATGGCCTTGGAAGGGCAAGGGTTTGACTCCTGAACAACTACTGAAGTGGAAGGCCAACAGGACCCCCAAGATAATTCAAAGACCAGAGGGGTGGGTGCTGGATAAACGAGTAATCGGAACTTTCTGTCTCAGCAGAAAAGGTAGAGAATACTCAGAAGTTGTAGGCTACACTTCGTACGTATCCACTTTAACCATTAACTGTACCAGCAAAGTTAAGACCTGGCAGCCCGAAAGCCCTACTGGGTATTGAAGCCAGGAGAAAAAGGATAAGTGCGAATAGAGTGATAAAATTGGGTTTTGCTGGAACAAAAGCCCCGGAGCCAACCCATACCCGTCAATCGGCGAGTTAAGTAAGTACTGGGATGAACCGGAGAACATAAGGAATAGATGGAAAGCACCAAATGGGTTGTACTGGATCTGTGGAAAAAAGGCCTACAGCGAGTTACCTCAACGCTGGAAGGGATCCTGCACGGTAGGACTAATCAGACCTGTTTTCTTCACTTTACCCAGGTCAGAAAGCAACTCACTGGGGGCCCCCTTGTATGAATCTCTAAACCAGGAGAGGAGAAGCTTAAAAGAAAAATTTCATCTTATTGGTGGGGGACAAACTTGGGGGGAGGACGAATGGCCTGCTGAAAGAATTATTGAATACTATGGTCTGGCCACATGGGCACAGGATGGGTCATGGGGATATAGGACCCCCATCTATTTGCTGAACCACTTAATAAGACTGCAGGCTGTGGTAGAGATCGTATCCAATCATAATTCAGATGCCCTCAAATTATTATCCAAGCAACACTCTCAGATGAGGGCTATTGTATACCAAAACAGGATAGCCCTTGATTACTTACTGGCCGAGGAAGGGGGTGTCTGTGGGAAATTTAACGAATCTCAGTGTTGTGTGAGATAGATGATTACGGGGAAACTATTAGAGACCTGGCCACAGAAATTAAATGAGTAGCCCATGTCCCAGTACAAAAATGCAACTCCCTGCTCCAATCATCGTGGTGGGACCATTTGTTCGACGGGGCCTGGTGGAAAAAGGTAATTTTCTTCATTTCATGCTCGGTGGCAGGGGTCATATTCCTACCTTGTCTCATCCCCTGTTTTATAAGGCTCATACACTCAGTGGTACAGGGGATGCAAATAGCAGCCTTACCCACAGATCCAGAATCTGCTCTAGGAAAAACGAACCAGGTATCAAAACTGATGACACTAGAAGAGGAAATACCACATAGCAGGGCAGCTGAAGCCCTAGCCAGATTCGAAAAAATAAAGGGAAGAGAACAGACACACAAATACTACCACAAAATTCCGGGAGAAGACTTGAATGTGGGGAAGTAAGGGAAAAATATATATTAAACTTTTTGTATGCTCTGTGACCTTATATGAAATAAAATAAAAACTATAGAAATCAGTAGAAGTAATAAGTAGGGCGTGAATTAATGGGTTAATATAAAAGGTGGGGGATTGTTATATGTAACAGGTATAATTCACGCCATTTTTAGCATGATATATATAATATTAAATATTTGTTACAATGGACCCTTTTGTATTAGAAGCCCCCCCCCCCCCACCCTCTCAGGCAAAACCAGGTGTGTGTTGAAACCCGATTTACAAGAAAAAGGATGTGGCTCGCCAGGAGATGGGCCTTATCTGAAGCGAAACGGCTGATGCATGTGAATACCATGTTCCCATAAATTTCATCAAGGGTTTCAACGACTCCGGACTTTGAATTGTTCTACCTTGTCGCCAAGAAGGAAATCTCATCAACTTATGGGCCTCTGAATGAAAGAAAGGACTGAATGCCAAAATCCTGGCTTCAGGCAAAATTTTCCCTATAAAAATCGCTTGTACCAGGATGGTGGCGTGGGAGCATAGAGGACAACCTCCGCTGAGGCTGACCTCTGTGTCTCGTACCCAGCACCGATCCTGGGCTCGGCGCTGCTCTTTCCTTGTGGCTGGCTAGTTCGATCTCTATTGCTAAAATTTTTTTTTTTTTTTTAATTTGGCTGGATCATTTTTCATTTGTAACACTAATCACATCTTACAGCATTTATTTAAGAAAGTGTATTTTCATGGGGGTGCTGGCATTGCGCCAGTGTCAAACTATGACAACGAGGCAGGCCAAGACGGCAGAGGAAGTTCTCGAGACAGAAGGGAAGGAGGATACGAACTTCACTGATTCTGGTAACCTTTACTTTCGTTCCCTTGGCACTTCACTGATTCTGGTAACCTTTATGTTATGAACAGTTTCCAGGTGTTCCCCAGAGACGCGGGCAGGGCTTTCCTAGTTCCCATGGCAACACTAAAGAAAACTACTAACTCTAGCTAAGTACCCATACTGAAATGCTAATTAGCTAGTTGCTCTGTTTGTTTTCTCTAAACTACCTGGCCTCCCACCCCTCCACGCTGCCATTCTGGGACTAACATGCAAATAAAAACCCCTTAGGATCATGGGAGTATTTTTAGGAGATAAAAATGAATATAAATCAAAAACTGAACACAATAGAGGAGTCTAGACAAATGCCCTAGCTGAGGAAGAGGGAAACACATCCCCTGACTGGCTTTTAACCGTCGCCATCACCTAAGAAAGAACAGACTATATTAGGCTCTGAGAAGCCGGGAGATAGAGACAGAGAGCCCTGGTGCTGCCACCACGGAAGGAGCGGGGACAGCTGTTGTTCTGGACTTCAGCAACAGACTCTGTACACCACGTCTCCTCATCCTCAAGCCACCGGTGTGCCACAAGGAAAGGAGAAAGGACAGCTGCTGCTCGGGACTCCAGTGACCGACTCTGCACGCCGCCTTCCTTCAAGCTGCCTGGGAAAGCTACGACCGCGGGGGCGAGCTCTGCGTCGAGCCCCCTGCCCAGCTGATCTTTTTAATAAAGAGCTGAACATTAATAAAGGCATTAGCCCTGTTCATATCAATTTGGGGGCTCGTCCGGGATAGCCACGCCCGAAGAGGACCCCCGGACAGCTAGACAGCTCGACCACCTGCTTCGAGGGACCCTCGAGAGTTGCTGGCTACCTTCAAACCCTAGGATCCGCGTGAGACGAGCAATGCAGAGGAGCATCAGATGGGTAAGAAAAACCGGGAGACGAGCGAATGAGTGAGTGAGTGAGACGGGGGCCGGCAGCTCGGAACCCCGAAGCGAGAGGGACCCGCTAGTACCGCGTTTCCGGACTCCTGCGAAGGGGCCGGCCGGGAACGGGGGAAGCGAGTGGAATAGAGGAGCGACTGAGGCGTCTCCTTAGAAGTAAAGCAGGCCCCCCTCCGAGCGTGTGGAGGTGCCCTATGGGCAAAGTAAGTCCCTGGCAATCAGGGCAAGGGGAATATCCCCAACAGGGCAGGTGGGATGTGGAGGTCCTGGAGGACATGTCCCCGGTGCTGGCAGGATGGGATACTACAGCAGGTGGGATATCCCTGGCAGGTAGGGCGGGGTGTCCTAGCAGGCAGGAGTGACATGTACCTGGCAGGCAGAGGGCATGTACCTGGCAGACAGAGAGCATGTGCCCGACAGGCAAAAGTCATGTCCCTGCCAGGCAGGACAGGACAACAGGGCAGGTGGGATGTCCAAGCAGGCAGGAGTGTCATGTCCCCACCATACAGAGGGCATGTCCCCGCCAGGCAGGACAGGATAACAGGGCATGTAGGGCGGGATGTCCTAGCAAGCAGGAGCAGAAAGTCCCGCCAGGCAGAGGGCATGTCCCCAGCAGGCAGGACAGGATAACAGGGCAGGAAGGATGTCCATGGCAGGCATGGATGGAGGTCCCCGTCAGAGCAGATAGGGGAATGTCCCTGGAAGGCAGGGCAGGATGTCCCCGTCAGAGCACGCACTAACCCGAGTAAGCAGAAAGGCAGGAAGGCAGGCAAGCTAAGCCTAGTAGGGTCAGGCAAGGGGGCTTGGCCGGAGTTTGAGCGTAAGGCTCGGCAGGACGTTCGACCTTTACCTCGGCAGGGAGACCAAGCTTCCCAAGCCCAGTAGGAGAGTCAGGCAAGGGGGCTTGGCCAGAGATCGAGTATAAGGCTTGGCAGGATGTTTGACCTTACCTCGACAGGGAGACCAAGCTTCCCAAGCCTAGTAGGAGCGTCAGGCAAGGGGGCTTGGCCGGAGTTCGAGTATAAGGCTTGGCAGGATGTTCGACCTTACCTCGGCAGGAAGACCAAGCTTCCCAAGCCTAGTAGGAGAGTCAGGCAAGGGGGCTTGGCCAGAGTTCGAGTGTACGGCTCGGCAGGACGTTCGACGTTACTTCGGCAGGGACACCAAGCTTCCCAAGCCTAGTAGGAGACCCAGGCAAGGGGGCTTGGCCGGATTTCGAGTGTAAGGCTCGGCAGGACGTTCGACCTTACCTCGGCAGGGAGACCAAGCTTCCCAAGCCTAGTAGGGTCAGGCAAGGGGGCTTGGCTGGAGTTCGAGTGTAAGGCTCGGCAGGATGTTCGACCTTACCTCGGCAGGGAGACCAAGCTTCTCAAGCCTAGTAGGAGAGTCAGGCAAGAGGACTTGGCCGGAGTTCGAGTGTAAGGCTCGGCAGGACGTTCGACCTTACCTCGGCAGGGAGACCAAGCTTCCCAAGCCTAGTCGGGTCAGGCAAGGGGGCTTGGCCGGAGTTCGAGTGTAAGGCTCGACAGGACGTTCGACCTTACCTCGGCAAGGAGACCAAGCTTCTCACGCCAAGTAGGGCTGGGCAAGATGGGTAGGCCGGAGTTCGAGTGTAAGGCTCGGCAGGACGTTTGACCTTACCTCGGCAGGGAGACCAAGCTTCCCAAGCCTAGTAAGGTCAGGGAAGGGGGATTGGACAGAGTTCGAGTGTACGGCTCGGCAGGACGTTCGACCTTATCTCAACAAGAAGACAAAACTTCCCAAGCCTAGACGGGCCAGGCAAGGGGGCTTTGCCAGAGTTCGGGAGTAAGGCTCGGCAGGACGTTCGACCTTACCTCGACAGGGACACCAAGCTTCCCAAGCCTAGAAGGAGGGTCAGGCAAGGGTGCTTGGCCAGAGTTCGAGTGCAAGCCTGGCAGAACCTTCCAGCTTACCTCGGCAGGGAGACCAAGCTTCCCAAGCCTATTAGGGCCAGTCAAGAAGGTTCGGCCGGAGTTCGAGTGTAAGGCTCAGCAGGACGTTCGACCTTGCCTCGGCAGGGAGACCAAGCTTCCCAAGCCTAGAAGGAGGGTCAGGCAAGGGGACTTGCCCAGAGTTCGAGTGTAAGGCTCAGCAGGACGTTCGACCTTACCTCATCAGGGAGACCAAGCTTCCCAAGCCTTGTGGGGTCAAGCAAGGGGGCTTGGCCGGATTTCGAGTGTAAGGCTCGGCAGGACGTTCGAGCTTTCCTCGGCAGGGAGACCAAGCTTCCCAAGCCTAGAAGGGTCAGGCAAGGGGGCTTAGCCAGAGTTTGAGTGCAAGGCTCGGCAGGACGTTCGACCTCTCCTCGAAGGGAGACCAAGATTCCCAGCCTATTAGGTGACTCAGGCAAGGGGGTTTGGCCGGAGTTCGAGTGTAAGGCTCGGCAGGACATTCGACCTTACCTCGGCAGGGAGACCCACCTTCCCAAGCCTAGAAAGAGGGTCAGGCACGGGGGCTTGGCCAGACTTTGCGTGAAAGGCTCGGCAGGACGTTCGACCTTTCCTCAGCAGGGAGACCAAGCTTCCCAAGCCTAGAAGGAGGGTCAGGCAAGGGTGCTTGGCCAGATTTCGAGTGTAAGCCTGGCAGAATGTTCGACCTTACCTCGGCAGGGAGACCAAGCGTCCCAAGCCTAGTAGGTTCAGGCAAGGGGGCTTGGCCGGATTTCGTGTGTAAGGCTCGGCAGGATATTCGACCTTACCTCGGCATGGAGACCAAGCTTCCCAAGCCTAGAATGATGGTCAGGCAAGGGTGCTTGGCCGGAGTTCGAGTGTAAGCCTGGCAGGACGTTCAACCTTACCTCAGCAGGGAGACCAAGCTTCCCAAGCCTATTAGGGCCAGGCAAGGGGTATCGGCCGGAGTTCGAGTGTAAGTCTCAGCAGAACGTTCGACCTTACCTCAGCAGGGAGACCAAGCTTCCCAAGCCTAGTAGGGTCAGGCAATAGGGCTTGGCCCTAGTTCGAGTGTAAGACTCGGCAGGACGTTCGAGCTTACCTCGGCAGGGAGATGAAGCTTCCCAAGCCTAGAAAGAGGGTCAGGCAAGGGGACTTGGCCGGGGTTTGACTGTAAGGCTCGGCAGGACGTTCGACCTTACCTGGGCTGGGAGACCAAGCTTCCCAAGCCTAGTAGGGTCAGGCAAGGGGGCCCGGCCGGAATTCGAGTTTAAGGCTTGGCAGGACGTTCGACCTTACCTCGGCAGGGAGACCAAGCTTCCCAAGCCTAGTAGGGCCCGTCAAGCAGGTTCGGCCAGAGTTCGAGTGTAAGGCTCAGCAGGACGTTCGACCTTGCCTCGGCAGGGAGACCAAGCTTCCCAAGCCTAGAAGGAGGGTCAGGCAAGGGGACTTGCCCGGAGTTCGAGTGTAAGGCTCAGCAGGACGTTCGACCTTACCTCATCAGGGAGACCAAGCTTCCCAAGCCTAGTAGGGTGAGGCAAGGGGGCTTGGCCGGATTTCGAGTGTAAGGCTCGGCAGGACGTTTGAGCTTTCCTCGGCAGGGAGACCAGGCTTCCCAAGCCTAGTAGGGTGAGGCAAGGGGGCTTGGCCGGATTTCGAGTGCAAGGCTTGGCAGGACGTTCGACGTCTCCTCGAAGGCAGACCACGATTCCCTGCCTATTAGGTGAGTCAGGCAAGGGGGTTTGGCCGGATTTCGAGTGTAAGTCTCGGCAGGACATTCGACCTTTCCTCGGCAGGGAGACAACGATTACTAAGTCTAGAATGAGGGTCAGGCAAGGGGGCTCGGCCGGAGTTCGAGTGTAAGGCTCGGCAGGACGTTCGACCATACCTCGCCAGGGAGACCAAGCTTCCCAAGACTAGTCGGGTCAGGCAAGGGGGCTTGGCCGGAGTTCGAGTGTAAGGCTCGGCAGGACGTTCGAGCTTTCCTCGGCAGGGAGACCAACCTTCCCAAGCCTAGAAGGGTCAGGCAAGGGGGCTTGGCCGGAGTTCGAGTGTAAGGCTCGGCAGGACGTTCGTCCTTACCTCGGCAGGGAGACCAAGCTTCCCAAGTCTAGAAGGAGGGTCAGGCAAGGGGACTTGGCCGGAGTTCGAGTGTAAGGCTCGGCAGGACGTTCGACCTTACCTCGGCAGGGAGAACAAGCTTCCCAAGCCTAGAAGGATGGTCAGGCAAGGGGGTTCGGCCGGAGTTCGAGTGTAAGGCTCGGCAGGACGTTCGACCTTGCCCTGGCAGGGAGACCAAGCTTCCCAAGCCTAGAAGGAGGGTCATACGGGGGGCTTGGCTGGATATCGAGTGTAAGGCTTGGCAGGACGTTCGACCTTACCTCTGCAGGGAGTCCAAGCTTCCCAAGCCTAGTAGGGTCAGGCAAGGGGGCCTGGCCGGAGTTCATGTGCAAGGCTCAACAGGACGTTCGAGCTTACCTCGGCAGGGACACCAAGCTTCCCAAGCCTAGTAAGAAGGTTAGGCAAAAGGCCAAAAAGAGTTTGGGCAGGACTTAGCAGTGGTAGAAGACTCGAAAATCCATCAAGAAGTTCAAAACTTAGGCCAGAGAGAAAATTAACAGAAGACAATAGATGAGAGTGTGACTAGTGATTGTCCTGGCCAAGAGGCAATATAAAGTGCCAAGAGCATCGGACCAAGAGTGGGAATTTAGTTAAAAGAGATTAAGGTTAGTCAAGTGATTCAAAATATGAAGTTGGGAGGGGCCAGATGATCTTTAGCTGCCTGTCAGTATATTCCATTTTAGATAGAAGCACCATTTAAGGTATATATGGGGTTTTTTTGAGGCCTGAAAATGGGAAGAGGTTATAGTAAAGGAGCAAATCCTTCCAAAGCAAAGAGAATTCCCCCTAACAGCCCCTTGGGACAACTGTGTAGACTGATGCGATTCTCGGGAGACCATGAAGGGTCTATACAAGAGTAAGATGATACATTACAGTATAGAAGTATGGCCAAAGTTAGAATTACAGGGAGAGTGGCCGTGGTATGGAACCCAAGATCAGTGGATGTGTAATCAGTTAAACCAACACCAAAAAAAAAACAAACCCGAGAAGACCTTGATATAGAACAACTATCTTATGCAGCTCGCTGGCTGGAGAATTCTATAAATAATGAGACTGAGAATATGCAAGTTACAAAGAAATAGAGAGGAAGGCAAAGAGAATAGAGAGGGGGAGACTGGAAAAATAAAGGAATGGGACCCCCTCGATTGCCTGCCCCCTTCTGCTCCTGTTACTTCCCCAACAGTTTCCCCAGTTGGTCCTTCAGCCCCTCCTATTGAGTCCCTGATTCTTTTCCCCCCATTTTCCCACCTCTGTTTCATCGTCCCTTCCCTTAGTTTCCTCAACCATCTCCCCAACTCCCTCTTCCCCTTCTCCAGCTGGAGTTTCCTTGCCTCCTCCCACTTGGGAGCTGAGGCCACCCTTGCCCAGTGTTGGTTCACCACCTGGTATGCCCCCTGGCCTCCAGGGTCTGTCTACACTACTATTTCCCTGCCTGGTGTCTTAGAAAAAGAGCCGTATTGTAGCACCCAGTCCAAAGCACCAAGGGTGGAGGGGCTCTTTCCCCTTAGAGGAGTTCCTATGAGTAGAGCAGCTGGGGGAGTTAGGTTTGCGGATGCACCTTTGGCAGCTTCCGAAGTCCTGGGATTTGGGAAAGAGCTAAGAAATTTAGTGGAAGACCCCGTTGGAATATCTAACCAGTTGGACCAATTTCTAGGGCTGAGTATTTGTACCTGGGGAGACCTGAGCTATTCTAAGCATTGTTCTCTCCAAGAGAGGTCCAGATGATCCGAGCGGCAGGGGTGAAGATATGGGAAAGAGAGGGTGGATTGGGGCCCCCAAGGAACCAGGGGATGCCCTTGGTGGAACTCCAACTGGAGTCCCAGCCAGCAAGAAGGTAGGCAAAACATGAGAGACTATAGGGCCCTCATGATAAGAGGGATCAAAGAGTATCCCTAGGGGAAGCAACACGAAATTGGCCTTTGATGGTACTCAGGAGAAGGATGAGACCCCGGCAATTTGGCTTAACCAACTAAAACAAAATTTCCAGTTATATTCAAATATAGACCCAGATAGCCCAGAGGGTCAAGTCCTCTTAAAGGTCTAGTTTGTCACCAAATCCTGACCTGATATTAGACAAAAACTAGAAAATATAGAGGACTGGCAAGAAAAGAACATGAATGAGTTGCTCAAAGAAGCCCTAAGAATGTAATTAATTTAATTTAATTTATCTCCTGAAAATCCTTCCATGATCCTAAGGGGTTTTTATTTGCATGTTAGTCCCAAAGTGGCAGCGTGGAGGGGTGGGAGGCCAGTTATCTCCAGGTAGTTTAGAGAAAACAAACAGATCAATTAGCTAATTAGCATTTCAATATCGGTACTTAGCTAGAGATAGTAGTTTTTTTAGTGTTGCCATGGGAACTAGGATAGCCCTGCCCGCGTCTCTGGGGAACACGTGGAAACTGTTCATTACAAATCCCTCCTCTATTTCTTTGATCGGGCTTAAGCCCGCATCAACTTACAGTCTTTGGCTTTTGAGGGCTAACTTCTTTTGGCTTTTATATGCTTTTACTCATGTCTGATCGTAATTCTCGTGTCCTTTAGAAACCAAGTAAGACTTAATAATATTCTAATTAAAATTTTCTCCAGTTAACTCCTTTGGCTAACGGACACTTACTCTTATTAAGCAATTACCAAGTACTTAAACCTTTACTATGGTACTTTAACTCAGAAACAGTTATTAACACCTTACTGTATATCAGCTTTTATCAAGTCTTCTTTAAAGTTAAAATTAAGGCCTCTGGTTTCTTAATTACTGTCCATGCACAAGCGGAGGCGGGTGGCACTGTTGGGTCTGGTCTGGCATCTGGGGGTGGCACTGGTCCTTTGACTCTGGTGACGTGGGTCCAGCCTTTTTCTTGAGTCCGCACCGCAGTGTGCGTGGTGAGTAGTACCTGGAAAGGTCCTTCGAATTTGGGGGTTAATGGAGTGGTAGTGTACCAGGACTTTATCAACACCCAATCCCCAGGACTGATGTGGGCATTGGCGTCCAGAGGGGAAGTTTGGGAGAGATACCCCTTCTTTCGGAGGCCTTCTAGGGATTTTCCTATGACCTCTAAATATTTCTGAGTTGTTGCCTCCCCTTCCAGATAATCTGCTGTACTGAAAGGGGTGATTAAAAAAAAAGGGAGTCCAAATATTATTTCATAGGGAGAGACCCCTGTGTGGGACCGAGGTCTGGTTCTGATGCGCAAGAGAGCGAGAGGTAAACACCTGAGTCAATTCATCTTTGTTTCTTCAATTAATTTAGTTAACACATTTTTAAGAGTTCTATTCATCCTTTCCACTCTTCTAGAGCTTTGAGGATGCCATGGGGTGTGCAACTTCCACCTTATCCCCAGGGCTTTTGTTACTTGACGTAAAGTTTGAGCGACAAAATGTGGACCTTGGTCCAAGTCAATGTTATTGACTAGCCCATATCATGGTATGATGTTTTCTAAGATTATTCATGCAACTTCCTGCGCAGTTTCCTTTTTGGTTGGGAAAGCCTCCACCCAGTGAGTGAGGTGATCCACGATCACTAGTAAATGTTTGCCTGGCCCTCCTTCTAGGCTTGGGAATCTTCGTCTCCCTGCCGAGGTAAGGTCGAACGTCCTGCCGAGCCTTACACTCGAACTCCAACCGAGCCCCCTTGCCTGACCCTACTAGGCTTGGGAAGCATGGTCTCCCTGCCGAGGTAAGATCGAATGTCCTGCCGAGCCTTACACTCGAACTCCGGCCGAACCCCCTTGCCTGGCCCTAATAGTCTTGGGAAGCTTGGTCTCCCTGCCAAGGTAAGGTCGAACGTCCTGCCGAGCCTTACACTCGAACTCCGGCCAAGCCCCCTTGCCTGACCCTACGAGGCTTGGGAAGCTTGGTCTCCCTGCCAAGGTAAGGTCGAACGTCCCGCCGAGCCTTACACTCGAACTGCGGCCAAGCCCCCTTGCCTGAACTGCGGGGTCTGCTGGGCTCCAGGACGGTTTGGATGGGTGGTGATGAGGGATCTCTGGAGCCAGGTCTTTACAACATATGGTTTATTGTAAAGGGTGGATTGCCTTGCTTGGAGTTGCCAGCCGCAACTCGTGGCAGGCTCCGGGAGAGTGGGGAGAGGAAGAGAGAGGGAGAGAGAGAGAGAGAGGGTGCCATGTGGGCGTCCCAAAAGGAAGGTCCAAGAGAGCGTCCGGTCCCTCGACCACACCCTATCAGGGGGCTTCAAGGTGGGCTGGGACAGGACTTGGGCCAATGGGGTTACAGATACCTGATACTTCAGGGGAGGGTTACAGGTATGGGATGAACCATACATTGGGGGGTGATACAGAACATTCCATTTGACCTTTTAGATCATCAGAAAGGGGGATTGCTTTCAGCTTGGCTATCTTATTGTTTTCGAGATGCTCAGTGATTAAGGTTTGGTATTTCAAACCTTGTTTTCATCTTAATATCTGTATTCTCTGATTCTTTTGCCAGGCCATCATATTTATAGGGCTTTGCTATTTCATCTTGCCCAACACTGACCCTACTAGGCTTGGGAAGCTTGGTCTCCCTGCCGAGGTAAGGTCGAACGTCCTGCCGAGCCTTACACTCGAACTCCGGCCAAGCCACCTTGCCTGGCCCTAATAGTCTTGGGAAGCTTGGTCTCCCTGCCAAGGTAAGGTCAAACGTCCTGCCGAGCCTTACACTCGAACTCCGGCCAAGCCCCCTTGCCTGAACCTACTAGGCTTGGGAAGCTTGGTCTCCCTGCCAAGGTAAGGTTGAACGTCCTGCCGAGCCTTACACGCAAACTCTGGCCAAGCCCCCTTGCCTGACTCTCCTACTAGGCTTGGGAAGCTTGGTCTCCCTGCCGAGGTAAGGTCGAACGTCCCGCCGAGCCTTACACTCGAACTGCGGCCAAGCCCCCTTGCCTGAACTGCGGGGTCTGCTGGGCTCCAGGACGGTTTGGATGGGTGGTGATGAGGGATCTCTGGAGCCAGGTCTTTACAACATATGGTTTATTGTAAAGGGTGGATTGCCTTGCTTGGAGTTGCCAGCCGCAACTCGTGGCAGGCTCCGGGAGAGTGGGGAGAGGAAGAGAGAGGGAGAGAGAGAGAGAGAGAGGGTGCCATGTGGGCGTCCCAAAAGGAAGGTCCAAGAGAGCGTCCGGTCCCTCGACCACACCCTATCAGGGGGCTTCAAGGTGGGCTGGGACAGGACTTGGGCCAATGGGGTTACAGATACCTGATACTTCAGGGGAGGGTTACAGGTATGGGATGAACCATACATTGGGGGGTGATACAGAACATTCCATTTGACCTTTTAGATCATCAGAAAGGGGGATTGCTTTCAGCTTGGCTATCTTATTGTTTTCGAGATGCTCAGTGATTAAGGTTTGGTATTTCAAACCTTGTTTTCATCTTAATATCTGTATTCTCTGATTCTTTTGCCAGGCCATCATATTTATAGGGCTTTGCTATTTCATCTTGCCCAACACTGACCCTACTAGGCTTGGGAAGCTTGGTCTCCCTGCCGAGGTAAGGTCGAACGTCCTGCCGAGCCTTACACTCGAACTCCGGCCAAGCCACCTTGCCTGGCCCTAATAGTCTTGGGAAGCTTGGTCTCCCTGCCAAGGTAAGGTCAAACGTCCTGCCGAGCCTTACACTCGAACTCCGGCCAAGCCCCCTTGCCTGAACCTACTAGGCTTGGGAAGCTTGGTCTCCCTGCCAAGGTAAGGTTGAACGTCCTGCCGAGCCTTACACGCAAACTCTGGCCAAGCCCCCTTGCCTGACTCTCCTACTAGGCTTGGGAAGCTTGGTCTCCCTGCCGAGGTAAGGTCGAACGTCCTGCCGAGCCTTACACTCGAACTCCGGCCAAGTCCCCTTGCCTGACCCTACTAAGCTTAGCTTGCTTTCCTTCCTGCCTTTCTGCTTACTCGGGTTAATGCCTGCTCTGACTGGGACATCCTGGCCTGCTTTCCAGGGACATTCCCCTGTCTGGTCTGCCGGGGACCTCCATCCATGCCTGCCATGGATATCCTACCTGCCCTGTTATCCTGTCCTGCCTCCTGAGGACATGGCCTCTGCCTGGCGGGACTTCCAGCTTCTGCTTGCTAGGACATCCCACCTGCCCTGTTGTCCTGTCCTGCCTGGCAGGGACATGCCTTTTGCCTGTCGGGGACATGCTGTCTGCCTGCCAGGGACATGCCCTCTGCCTGCCAGGACATGCCACTCCTGCCTGCCTGGACACCCCGCCCTACCTGCCAGGGACATCCCACCTGCCGTCCTATCCCATCCTGCCTGCCGACATGCCCTCTAGGACCTCCACATCCCACCTGCCCTGCTGGGGACATTCCCCTTGCCCTGATTGCCAGGAGTTTACTTTCGCCTAGGGCACCTCCACATGCTCGGAAGAGGGCCTGCTTTACTTCTAAGGAGACGCCTCAGTTGCTCCTGTATTCCACTCGCTTCTCCCCGTTCTTGGTCGGCCCCTTCGCAGGAGTCCGGAAACGCAGTACTAGCGGGTCCCTCTCACTTCGGGGGTCCGAGCTGCCGGCCCCCGTCTCACTCACTCATTCAGTCGCTTGTCTCCCGGTTTTTCTTACCCATCCGATGCTCCTCTGCGTTGCTCGTCTCACGTGGATCCTAGGGTCCAAATGTAGCCAGCGACTCCCGAGGGTCCCTCGAAGCAGGTGGTCGAGCTGTCCAGCTGTCCGGGGGTCCTCTTCGGGCGTGGCTCTCCCGGACGAGCCCCCAGTTGAAATGAACAGGGCTAATGCCTTTATTAATGTTCAGCTCTTTATTTAAAAGATCAGCTGCGCAGGGGGCTCGATGCAGAGCTCGTCCCCATGGTCGTAGCTTTCCCAGGCAGCCGAAAGGAAGGAGGCGTGCAGAGTCTGTCACTGGAGTCCTGAGCAGCAGCTGTCCTTTCTCCTTTCCTTGTGGCACACTGGTGGCCCGAGGATGAGGAGGCGTGGCGTGCAGAGTCTGTTGCTGAAGTCCAGAACAACAGCTGTCCCCGCTCCTTCCATGGTAGCAGCACCAGGGCTTTCTGTCCCTATCTCCCTGCTTCTCAGAGCCTAATATAGTCTGTTCTTTCTTAGGTGATGGCGTCGGTTAAAAGTCAATCAGGGGATGTGTTTCCCTCTTCCTCAGCTAGGGCATTTGTCTAGACTCCTCTATTGTGTTCAGTTTTTGATTTATATTCCTCTTTATCTCCTAAAAATACTCCCATGATCCTAAGGGGTTTTTATTTGCATGTTAGTCCCAGAGTGGCAGCGTGGAGGGGTGGGAGGCCAGTTATCTCCAGGTAGTTTAGAGAAAACAAACAGAGCAATTAGCTAATTAGCATTTCAATATCAGTACTTAGCTAGAGTTAGTAGTTTTTTAGTGTTGCCATGGGAACTAGAATAGCCCTGCCCGCGTCTCTGGGGAACACATGGAAACTGTTCATAACAATTGTCAGACACCTATGCTCAAGATGCAAATAGGCCAGATTTTACAGTCCAACAGCTGGCTGGAGAAGGGGATTTACAGAAACCCTCTGACCAAGCTAACACCTTACCTAAGGCAGCGCTACAAGACTTGGTTATTGCAGCAAAAACCTCCTTGTTTCTTATCCCCGATAACTATTCCTAGCCAACACTTCTCTAATATTAAACAAGGAGTAGATGAAAGCTTTATCAAGTTTGTGGACAGAATTAAGGATGCTCTGGAAAAACAGATAGAGAGCACAGAGGCAAGGAAAGAACTGTTGTGTAAACTTGCCATGAGTAATGCTAATGAACTGTGTAAAACAATTCTGGGGGCCCTACCTTGGGATACAGAACTTACCACAGAGCAAATGGTGGAAAGCTGCACACGTCACATGTCCACTGAAAACACAGTGGCCGAAGCTGTTGCAAAGGGTATTGCAGAAGGAGTTTCTGGTGCATTTGCAATAGTGACTTCCAAAGACCAGGCCCGCTGCTCCCACTGTGGAGACTTTGGGCATTTTATAAAAGACTGTCCAGACAGGGCACCTAGCCGAAACCCCTGTAACACCTACCAAAAACCCCAGAATCAGCAGCGCTACCAGCAGCATTCAGGAAACTTCCAGCGAAGCATGGCCAGACCCCATGAAAAGATAACAAATCAAAAGCCGTTCAGACCCAACCACGCATCATCCTAGGCGATTCCAGATCACATGAAGAGGATCCAACACATGGAGCGAAAAAGATGGGAACCCGTTGCCAGCTAGTAATTGCTTTTTCTATTGACTTTAATAATAAGGATGTTTATCGTGTTCCCACAGGCAAGCATGGGCCAAAAGATGGTCCTTTTGACATTGTAATTATAGGTGACACTCTCTATGGCCCAGAGGAAATCTTTGTTGTTCCAGAAGTACAAACAGTGCACCCGGGACAAGAAATCTCTGTTCAGGTGTGTTTCACGGACTCAGCATTTTACCTTTCACTTGGAACTCCCATTGCACAAGCCTTTCTACTCCCAAAGAATCACAGGGAACAGCTTCCTCTCAACCCTACAGCAATGTTGGCACAAGTTGTGGGACCAAGTAAGCCTACCATCGAGTGTGGTCTATCCTGCAGAGGAGAGAAGATCCACCGAGCAGGGATGCTGGACACCGCTGTGGACGTGACCATCATCGTTCGCTCAGAATGGCCAACACACTGGGAACTACAACCGGTAGCAGGAATGATTTCAGTGATTGGTGGAGCCACAGTGTCTATGCGAAGCAAGCACAACATCCTTATCAAAGGGCCTGAAGGCAAGTTGGCAACCATCTGCCCATTTGTGGTAAGGGCCCCCATCACCCTTTGGGGCAGGGATGTTCTATCCCAATGGGGAGCTTCCCTGTGTATTCCCAGTCAGGATTTCTGGCAGGGGCCACTGAGGAGTGCGCACTACCAGATACCCCTCGGCTCACCTGGAAACACCAAGACCCAATCTGGATCAAACAGTGGCCCCTCTCTAAAGTAAAACTGTGTGCACTACAAGCCCTTGTGGAAGAACAGCTTGACAAAGACCACATCGTCGAGACCACCAGCCCTTGGAACACCCCAGTCTTTGTACTGCAAAAACCTGGAACAGACAGGTGGAGGCTCCTCCACGACCTTCACAAAATCAATGAGGTCATTGAGGACGTGCCCCCTCCAGTCTGTCCTGCCTTCACCATCGATGCTGCCTCGAGACTGGACACTTGCCATCATAGATATTAAAGACTGTTTCTTCAGCATTCTGCTGCACCCCCAGGATGCTCCATGGTTTGCCTTCTCCATTCCCTCTCTTAACAGAGAGGCTCTACTCAAAAGATATCATTGGTGTTATCTTCCTCAAGGAATGAAAAACTCGCCTACTATATGCCAGTGGTACGTCGTTCACATCCTGTCTCCTGTTCGGAACCTATTTCCAGATGCAATCATCTACCACTATATGGATGATATCCTGGTCTGCGCATCAGAAAAAACTTACTTAGACAAAGCAGTTAAAAAGACAATCGAAACCATAGAAAAAGCAGGGTTTGAGATCCATGAGGACAAAATACAGTACACCAACCCATGGACTTATCTTAGATTCCAGATCCGTGAAAGGACCATTGTACCCCAGCAGCTCGCCATCCGAGACCACCCAAAAACCCTGAGCGACTTACACAGTCTGTGTGGCTCCATCAACTGGGTACGTCCCCTGCTAGGAATTACAACAGAGGACCTCGCTCCCCTGTTCAGCCTTCTCTGTGGCAATGAAGACCTGGACTCCCCACGCACTCTCACAACAGAAGCCCGAGACATCATCACCAAGGTCCAAGAAGCCCTGTCTTCACACCAAGCCCATCGATTTGAGCCCAAGCTGCCTTTCCAGTTCATCATTCTCAGAAAAGTACCCCGGTTTGACGGACTGATTTTCCAATGGGATTCTCAACTTCAAGACCCTTTATTGATACTGGAATGGATCTCTACAAGCAACCGACCTTCAAAGACAATTACCACCTTCCAAGAAATCATGGGGCATCTAATCAAAAAAGCCAGAACTCGCCTCCACTCTCTCAGGGTGTGAGTTCACATGCATATATTTGCCACTGACCACTGGGGATCTGGAACATTTGCTCCAGGCCAATGAAAATCTCCAATTCGCCGTAGACCGCTATACAGGCCAAATTTCCATACATATCCCAAAACAAAATTTTTAATTGTGATGCAGCCTTTAATCTGACCCCAAAATTAGTCCAAAGTAAAACACCTCTCAAAGCTCTAACAATTTTTACAGATGGCTCAGGGTCATGCCATAAATCTGTAATGACCTGGACAGACCCTAAGACCCAAAAATGGGAATCTGATATCCAAATAGTGGAGGGATCTCCACAGATTGCAGAATTAGCAGCTGTTGTCAGAGCCTTTGAGAAATTCAAAGATGAACCCTTTAATCTGGTCACAGATTCGGCGTATGTTGCAGGTATAGCTATGAGAGCAGAACACGCTCTTCTCAACGAGGTTTCCAATCCAAAGTTACATCAGTTGATTTCAGCATTAACACGCTTAATCTCCCATGGAAAGGAACCTTACCATATCATGCATGTGAGGTCACACACCGACCTCCCAGGTATCATCACAGAAGGGAACAGGAAAGCGGACACATTGGCCATGGCAATAGAAACTGCTAACATCCCTGACATCTTTGCCCAGGCAAAGTTATCACATGCATTTTATAAACAAAATGTACCAGCCCTTATCAGAATGTTCAAGCTCTCAAAAGATCAAGCAAAAGCTCTTGTCGCCACATGCCCAAACTGCCAAAATTACCAGATACCATCTATGGGGACAGGAGTCAATCCCCAATGCCTGAACAGCTGCCAACTGTGGCAGACAGACGTAATTCACTTCCCACCTTTTGGAAGGTCAAAATACGTGCACGTGTCGTCGACACGTTTTCTGGAGCAATATTTGCATCAGCTCATCCAGGAGAAACTACACAGCACACCATAAAGCACTTCCTCCTTGCCTTCACTACCCTGGGTTACCCTAAACAATTCAAAACAGATAATGGACCTGCCTATACCTCTGTTAAGTTAAAGGAGTTCTTCAGTGAATGGGGAATAGAACACAAGAAAGGCATATCAGCAAATCCCACATGACAATCAGTTGTAGAGAGGACACATCAAACCCTCAAAAGAGTCCTCAATCAGCAGCGAAGAGAAACAAAAATCATATTTCCAGTTGAAAGACTTTGCAAGGTTCTCTATGCCATCAGCATCCTAAATGGTACAACATCTGAGCCTGACCCCCCAATACTTTGCCACTTCACAAATACCACCCAAGCAAAGCTCACTGAGAAACCACCGGTGCTAGTGAAAGACCCAGAAACACATCAAATTTCTGTGCCTTTCCAGCTGATTACTTGCGTGTGTTCTACTACCATCTGGCTCAAGGTGGTACCCAGGAAAAAACATAAAACCATACCTAGGCACTGCAAACACTACTCCCACAAATAGTGACAAGAATTCCCCTGAGTCAAATACAAGACCTCCTCAAAACCAGACAAGTTCTGCCTGGAGACGAAGACGTCGCCGAATGTTCACATACCAAAGAAAAGACCATTCCATCAAGCGAGAGCAGACAAAACAGAAAGCTGAACAGCATTCTGCTGTATCTGTCAAGCCATAAGCCAGACACAGCCTGAACACAAATTGTTCTCTGAATTACATGTCATTACCCCTTTTTTACCCTAAAACCCCCTATTGTTCCCTTTTCTCAACTCTTAGCAAAAACCCCTAACCTTATACCCACTCCCCCATCCTTAGCTTTTAGAAAGGGAGAAAAAAAAAAAAAAAAGCAAGGGGGGGAAGGAAAGGAGGAAAGGAACAAGGGAGAAAACCCTAACCCTCCCCTCCCACCATAAAGATAACTAATTTTGCTTATATTCCCGATCAGAAGCCCCATCTTTGTCCAAAGATGAAAATTATCTGCATGAGTGCTGTCCTCACTGCTGCCTGGATGCTCTTCACCGTACCGTATGCCTTCGGCTGGATTAGCCCAGAGCCTAGACACAATGTTTGGGTAACCTTAGTGAAAACATTAAAACAGGATAACATGTTCATCCATGGGAAGCATTGATAACCCACTTTCCACATGTTTAGTAGGGATTCCATTCATAGCAGACGATTGGCCCGTCTGTAATTCAGAGCTTCCCCACACCACAGGTAAGAGACCCAACCTGGTAGATACTTGGGACGAGTGGACAAAAATGTTGCCCAATGCTCTAGAGGAACCCCAAGAACTGGACCTGTTGGGGTCCTCCAAAGCAACATACTGTGTCAAATTTTACTTTAGGTGTCCAAAGAATAATTGGTCAGAAATTGAGCAGACAAAAAACACGTAGAGAAAAAACATCTCACCCATTAACAAAGCCTATAACTATCCAGATTGGTGTAATTACACCGTTCGGGTGATCTCTGTATCCTCTCTCCACCCCAAAGTATTACCCATGGGAATGTTTCTCATCTGTGGTGACAGAGTATGGGCTGGGATCCCCTCGTGTCTCCAGAGAGGTCCCTCTAGCCTTGGAAAACTTTCTACCCTCACTCCAAATATCACCTTGTTACGTAATTGGAAAAAAGAAAGCTAATTAAAATGCCACAAAAGATCCTACACAGAATTTGATGAAAATTACGATCCAAAATTATACGATTGGAAGAAGCCAAAAAAGATTGCAGTCTCCCTATTCCTACCCTGGGTAGCTGCAGCTAAAGCTCTTGGTGAAATAAATCACTTAGGGTGCTGGCTCAGCAAGCAAGCCAATGCTACCTCTGCCGCCCTAAGCGATCTTTTAAAGGAAGAAGAAACCACGAGACATGCATCACTTCAAAATCGAGCAGCGATCAACTTCCTACTGCTAGCCCACGGACATGGCTGCGAAGACTTTGAAGGGATGTGTTGCTTCAACCTCTCTTCACGCTCGGAATCCATCCACGCAAACATCCAGAAACTGAAGGAACTTGTGAAGGACTTAAAAGTAGAAAAAAAACCAGACTGGGTCAATGACCTTTTCAGTCAGTGGGGATTAACAGAATGGGTTGCATCTTTGGTTAAGGGAATTTTATGGATTTTCATTGTAATTGTCATTGTGTTAACTATGTTCTCATGCCTTGTCCACTGTTTCAAAAGAACTATAGGACATGCATTTTTACTAAATACAGAAAGTGGAGTTGTAGCAGTCAGAGGCCCTGCAAGGCCTCCATGGTGGTCACTAGCCTAAGATAAGAAATGCAGAGTCATGATGAGTGGAACAGAGCTACCCCTCTTCTGCACATCAGACCCCTCTTATCTCTCTGTAAGGCTATAGGTCGTATGCTCCTCGACCTCCGCCACAGGACAAATCCTGATCCCTCAACAGCCTATATAAACCCATACCATTGTTCAGTTCAGTGGAAGAGCTGTCACTGGAAACCTTTGCAGAAGCTGCCAATGAGGACATCTCCGCAGAACTCCACACAGCCTTCACCTCTCTCCTTCCCTGCGTCTGCTGAGGCACTTTGCGAGCACTGAGCTGAAATCACTAAGAGCTGAAATCACTCCACAAGTGCTTGCAAGGTAGCCAGCGGCTCGGAGCTAGCCGGAGGTCCCAGGCAGGCTGCGCCTCATCAGCACAGTGCTATCCGGGACACCTACGGCGTCTGCTGCCCCGGGGGCCAGACGGACCCCGGGGGAACACCAAGCCGTAATCGTTTTCCTTTTTCGATGGTCTGTATTGTTTGCCCATCAACCAATGCATATCCTGACATTCTTTTTCCTTGTATGCATCTGGATGAACCATCAATATATATTCTTTCCCCTTGTGGGAGGGCTTGGTCTGCTAGATCCTCTTGAAATTTAGTTTGGTATTGGATAATTTCTAAACAATTATGTGTTAAATTACTTTTTGGCTTTCCATATAAAAAATGTGCTGGATTAAGACTTTTGTTTACTTCTAGTGTTAGTTCATCACTGTTTATCAAAATAGCTTAATATTTTAATATCCTAGAATCTGTTAACCATTTTTCAGTTTTTTTGATTTAACACATTTCAGACTGCATGAGGTGTATACACAATTAGTTTACTTCCAAAAGTAAGTTTATGGCTTTCCTCCACCAAAAAAGCAGTAGTTGCTATAGCCTGAATGCAAATTGGCCAGCCATGGCTCACTGGATCCAACAATTTTGATAAATACGCTATTGGTCTTTTTATCCCCCCTCATTCTTGGACTAAAACTCCATGAGCTACTCCACCTTCCACATTCACATACAGAAGAAAGGGCTTTTCTAATGAAGGCAAAGCCAGTTTCAACTTCAATTTTTCTAATTTATTATCATCTTCCCTGGTCCAATTTATGTCATCTCCCTCTGTCAATTTTTCATATAAAAAATTTACTGCCTGTGTATACCCTTCTATCTATAATCTACAATATCCTAACAATCCGAGAAACCTTCTAGCCTCTTTCTTTGTAGAGGGAGGGGGAAGAGAGAAAATCTCTACAACTGTCTCAGGATCCAGCTTTCGGCTACCTTTGCTTATTAAGTGGTTGAGATATTTTACTTCTGGTTCCACAAATTGTAGCTTCCCTTATGATACTCTTAATCCTTTCTCCCCAAGAAAATTCAAAAGTTTTATAGTAGCCTCCCTTACTTCAACTTCAGCTTCTCCTGATAATAAAAGATCATCCACATACTGGGTAATTTGTATCCCAGGAGGAGTGGGGAAAGTTTGTAATATTTCTTCTAAAGTTTGTCCAAATAAGTTTTGAGATTCCGTAAATCCTTGTGTTAACTTTGTCCATCTTAGTTGCTGTTTTCTCCCAGTATTCGGATCCTCCCATTGAAAGGCAAAAATATTTCGACTTTCCGCTGCTAATGGGCATGTCCAAAAAGCATCTTTAAGATCTACCACACTAAACCACTGATGCTGGTGTGGGACATTACTTAAAAGAGTATAAGGTTTGGTACCACTGGGTAATGGGTCTGAGTTCTCTTGATAACTTCCCTTAGGTCCTGCACTAATCTATAACTCCCATCTGATTTTTTTACTGGGAGAATAGGGGTATTATGAGGAGACATACAAGGTTCCAATGCCCCATCCTTTATCAATTCTTCTATTACTGGCTTTAAGCCTTCTCTTCCTTCTAAAGATATAGGGTACTGATGGACACGTATGGGACATTCTTCTCTCTCAGTCATGACCCTTATGGGGTCAATATTCAGGCCCCCCTTATTTCCTTCCCCAGACAAAACCTCTTTGTTTATCTTTTCCTCATCTTCTTGGCCCAGCTTTAACACTTTAACTGTGATCTTTCCTTCTTCTGGTATGACCCCTATTTCTAGTTGCACCTCTAAGTGTCTCCCCAATAAGTTGCTGCCTGCTCCAGGAACTAATAAGACATCTCCCATCCCTATTCCATTTTCCTCTTCAATTACCACATTTTTGATGATGGGGACTTTAAACCCCTCTCCTTTTGCTCCTGTTACCTTCACAGTGTCATTACTGACGTCACATCCCTTAGGAATATTTACCACAGAAGTTCTTTCTGCCCCAGTATCAACTATAAATTCTAATTCCTCCTCTTGGGGGGCCACTTTTAAAGATATCAGAGGCTCTAGATGGTACTTGTCCCCCAGAAAATAGAGTCCATGACCTCCCTATTCCTTTTCTGTGTGTATCTCTTGGAAAATTTTCAGGTCCTTTTTTAGGTGAGGGCATTCCCTCTTATAGTGCCCTTCTTCCCCACAATAATAGCAGGCAGTTCTAGATTGCTCCTGGAATTTTGATTGTGCCAAGATTCTATTTCTTCCCTTTTCCCTTTCTTTAAAACCCGAGCATTTGGGGGTGGTACTTGGGAGATTTAGATTCCTCTGGAATTGCTTTGTCGCATGGTGGCTATCATAATCTTTGCATCCACTTTGGCTTTTTTCTTCATCTCTCTGTACATAAACCCTTTGTGCTTCCTTTAATAGATCATTTAAGGGTTTATCATGCCAGTCCTCCATTTTTCCCAGTTTTTTTCTAATATCCAGCCAGGCATGAGTGACAAAACTAACTCGCAATAGGGCTTGCCCTGCTATAGTCTCAGGGTCTGTTCTGGAGTATTGTTTCATATTCTTTCAGAGACTCTCTAACCACTCAGGGTTTCTTCTTTTCCCTGTTGTCCCTCAAAAGCCCTTTTAACATTTTGCCCTCGGGGTGCTGCCTCTTTTATTCCTCTGATTATCAGATTATGATAATCATTCGTATGTCCCCACCCAGCCTCTTCATTTTGGCTCCAGTTAGGATGTGCAATTGGCATTTTCTGGTCCCCTGGTAGACCTTGTTGATGCTCCCTTTCCTAAATTCTCATTCCAGCAGCTCTAATCATTTGCCTTTCTTGGGAAAATAGTATTTTCATTATTGACTGCATTTCTTCCCAAGTAAAAATATTGGGACCTAAGAATTGATCTAACTGTTCAACTGAACCTATGGGATCTTCCAATAATCCTTTAATTTCCTTTGAAAAATTTCTGACTTCTGAAGAAATCGGGGGCGTTTACAAATCCTGTCTCCCCTTGGACTCTACCCATTGGTACTTCTCATAATGGAAATAAACTAACCTCTTGATCCCAATCCTTTTATTCTTTATAACTTTTTCCCCTTGTTTTGGGGAAGTGTCAGGGGAGAGATTATTAAGCTGCTTTTTAACCGAGCTTCTTGTATTTTGGTATGGTAGCCCTCCTTTAAGGAGGGAGTTCCCTTGAACAGCAGGATCTGTCATTACCCAGGGAACGGCGGCCTGGGTGGGGGTTGATGGGGCTGCCAGAGGAAGGGGGTTGGGGGTGGGAGTCAGCACCGAGGCTGAGTCCTCCCAGAGGGGGGAGGCAGAGGTGTAGCCGGAACCGCCAAAGGGGTGGAGTCTTCCGGCGGAAACCAAACCAGGGCATGGATGGTGTTCACGAGGTCCATGGCAGCCGGAGAGGCGGTGCCCAGCACAGCTGGTGTCAGCGCGGATGGAGGGGTCACAAGCGAGGTGGCAGGAGCCGGCGCAGGCGGGAACCCTGGCACGACTGGGGCTAGGGCGACCAGAAGGTCCTGAGCTGGGGGAATTAGTGGGAGTGGGGGAGGTAACATTTCCAAGGGGTCCCAGCCCTTTTCTTCCTTTTTTCCTTTTTGCTCTGTTTTTGGGGTTTCTGCTATTTTAAAAACTTTTATTCCCAGGGGTTCCGTGTCTCCTGTCCAGCATGCAGCATATTCTCCCTCTTCTGGATTAAATGGTTCTTTAGAATTTACAAACTTGTTTAAGGCTTGGCAAATCCAACCCTCAAAGGAACCATATCTAGGCAAATAAACATGGTCGGGTCTTATTTCCTTTCTTGTCCATTCTGTCATACAATATGGAATCATTTTTACTTTATCCTTTTTTCTTGTACAAGGCTCAATATCCCAGTTAGCTAACATCATTCCCAGGGGACTATCTTGAGGTATATTTGCTGGCACCCTTTTACTCCCTCCTTTCCCAGAACCCAACTTACTAGTTCTCTATCCTTTTTTTTTTTTTTTTTTCTTTTCAGGGTTCTATCTGTTTGTCCCTAGCCCGTTGCCTACTTCCTAACCACTCGAATTTCACCCACTCCCCACAACACAGAAAACCACCCACTCCCCACAACACAATGTAAAACACCTCCTTCCAGAAAGTAACCCTAAAATCAACAACATACATTACATATACTTTCCTCCATTCACACTCACTCATTTTTATTTCTTTGTCTGTCTCACTCACTCTTACAGCAGGACAACACAGAAATAAGGTACCTTTGTTCTCAAGTCATTTGTTGATATCCACCCACGGGTATTATAAAATCTCAAAATATTATTGGCCAACCCCGGATGATCTTGGGAATATCCTTAATCCAGCTGTGTTGTTCAACCTGGATGCTCTTGGGCATGTTTAGCCCTCAATCCAGCAGAATTCTTAAGGGCCACCTCCACTTTTTATCCTGCTTTCCTAGTGGATTGTACCAGGAAAACCCTCAGCTCCCTCCCTCCAAAGGGTCCCACCCCTTCCCTGAGACCCAGTCCCAGTTTCTCCAGGGGGGGATTCTCGCACTCCTTTTATCTCTCACTTTGTCTCTTTACTGGCTGTTTTTTCTTGTGAAAGAACGAAACTTCAGTGTGGGAGACTCCTCACTCACTTAGCAGGTCTGGGATAACCAGCCCGTGTCTCATTCACACACACACTCATCCCCCCTCTACCTGCCCCCCTGCAAGAATACTTACAATCCCCTTTTCTTCTTCAAGTCTTCATGCACAAGAATTTTGGGGCTACCACAGTTTAGGGAGCCTTTTTCCCTTTTCTTCACTTTATATATCTCCTTTTGTCCACCGGGTGTTCTACCCGCAACCGCTGATCCACGCCAGAAGAAGCGAGCGAGGCCGCCAAACTGGGGTGGGGCACACCCCCCGCTCTGCATCCCCTCGGGTCTCAGAGGAGAGGTGTTAATCCCAGGCGAGATCCCCAAATTGTGAAAAACACGTTCATTCTCCTGTGGAAATTTACAAAGTTTAATAAAGGACAATAGGAGACAAAAGACAGTAAAGCAAAGATTATGGCTGGGTGCGTCTTGGCACTCAGCCAAGAGCACACCAGTCACCTTCAGGGATACCCCTTAAATACCTTTTCCATTACATCAGTCCATTGCATATTCGTAGACCCTTATGCATATGCATAAACTAGCTTACATTTTTCAGGAACTATTTTACATGGCCCCTCCTTGGGTTCATCTTTCTAGAGCATGCATGTTTCTTGGCTGTGGTTTTGGCTGCTTCTCCTTATCGCTTCCAGTTTGGGCCTTGGTCCATACTTTCTTCAGACGGCAGATGCTGATAGTTGGCCTATCAATAGCAGCGTCTTCATTACATGTTCACTGGATGTTATCCCGACCAAACAGACAGTTCACTCCTAACTATACCAGCTACCACTACTACTATGTCTAAGTTTTTGTTAATAGCAGAAATAAAAGCAAAGTTATTTTAACATTATACATATAACAGGCCAACTATATTCAAATCATATATGTTTAAAGAACAGGCCAACTATATTCAGAAATCAGCTGGCAAAGGAACTGGAGAACTGGAAAAGCCAGCAACTGAGAATTGCTGCATCCAACCAGCAGCAAAGAATTGCTGCATCCAACAGATGCGTCCATCTCACTGGAAGTTTGTTCTGTGAACATCGATGACATGTACCCTATGCCATGTTACGGAAACAGGGTAATGTTATTCTGAAAATGTTTGCTCTCAGTCCTGGTATGTCACTGTTTCCAACACTAACTGATAATGTGTCTGAGTATGACTGTTTGCAGACCTTGGAAGAAGCCTATTCCAATAGACCAGACCTGAAGGATGTGCTATCACAAGATTCAGATTGAACCATGATTTTAAAAGGGTTAAGATTTTAGCTGAGGGTTAGAACCAATTCATATTGAAGTTAGGTATACCAACGATAAGTTAATGATTATTAGATGCTTAAGCTAGAGCTAATTGTTATATTAGGAACTCATTTGTAAAAGGAAGTAGAGCAAGTGAACCATTATAGGAACATATTGAAACCAGTGGAACAATGCCCAGCACCTGGACTTTATGTCAATCCATCACGAAGCAGGGGGCCTTGGATCATCCCAGAAGGTCACAGAGACCTGATGAAGACCTTCCTGACTTAATCCCTAGGACCACTGACCCAATTTGAGACCACCAACCCAATTCAAGAGAAGAACTGTGCATGCATAAAAGACTAATAACCTCATTTTAATACAAAGCAAGGATAGGAGGTGCTGGGGTTATGCATATGTATTATTTTGGGAAATAAATAGAAGGCAAAAATCCTTGTACGGTGTGGTCACGCATTTCGGAGATGACCCCTGTGCCGCCTGCCGGCGTAATATACATATCGCTTTCTAACTTTGATCTTTGATTAGTTAGTGTCTTTGTCCGTAATTTTCAGTTTTAACAATTCAAGATTGTGAGCTGTATGCAGACAAGAGTAGCTTCATGCAAGATCACAAACAGATGACAAGTGACGCAGTGGTAAGCACGGATCAGGTAACCAAGGCAAAGGCCTTGCCATCAAATGTATCATCATAGAATGCTGAACTGATTACATCAATGAAAGTCCTAGAACTGAGAGAAGTCATCTGAAAGGAAAGAGGTCTGGCAAGTGTTCAAGGTAATGGAATTGAACACACTGAACAGATCCATGCACTGCTACAGAGTATTTGGAAGTCTAGAGAAGCAGCCTTTATGCATTGCAAAGGTCATTAATACAGGAAAACAACTCCCAAATTAGATAATCATTTTGCTGATGAAATAGTAAAAGGGGCTGAAGAAAAAGGCATCTCAACAGTGGTGCCACAGAGGGAAATCGATTTGTCAAGTTTTGCCCCAAAATGCGACCAAAAGAGCCATCAGTTTTCTGGCACAAAAGCTGAAATCAAAGAAAGTGAATGGACTGTTACACCAGAAGACAGATTGCAATCCAACCGCAGCAAGAACATGAAGGCACCCATAGTGGAACAGAGAACCTTTTGAAACATATGAAGAAAGTAGTAATAGAAAGGGAAATTACTAATATTGCACAGTCCATAACAAACAAATGTGAAATCTGATATAGAAACAACCCAAATATGTGCAAAAGAGTTGTGTTAGAAATAACAGAGAAAGGGGATTTCCCTGGAGATTATTGGCAAATAGATTCTGCTGAGTTACCAAGCAAAGAAAGAAACAGGTGTGTATTAGTGTTAGCTGACACCTTTAGTGGATGGTCTGAGGCTTAGTTGACACCTTTAGTGCATGGTCTGAGGCTTACCCCCGTCGCACTTAACACAGCAAGGGAGGTGCTGAAAGTTTTACTCAGTCATATCATTCCAAGATTTGGGGTTCATTTGGTGTTGGTTCCCAAGTGATTGGGGAAGTTAATCAAGAGCTGAAAATTATTTGGAATCTGTAAATTCCCTACATACCACAGACAGTAATAAGGCTGAATGTATGAAAATTATGCCACAATGACTTTTGCTTTTTCTATCTTTTGTGTATTCTCAGTATTGTTAGCATACATAGTTTTAATTTTTTAGCCTGATAGCTTAGTCCTGGTATTCTGCTAGGCAAGAAGACCAAACATCCTAAAGGCCTCACAGTTGGAGGCCAGAAAGCCTTACACCATCCTGAGAAACCAAGGCTTCAGCCTTCTTTCTAGAACATATTCTGTAAACTAGGTTCAAGCCCTGTGGATATTCTCAGTTCAGTCGAAGAAAGAACAGTGATAATTTCTCCCAGGCCGAGCCTGGGAAACTTAGAGGAAAGAATTAAAACAATTATTATCTGTCTTTCTGTACAGGTTGTTTCTAGATATGATTTTCCAGAGTGTGCTATTCTTAGCTCACCAATAGTGTGAGAGGTTCTTGCTTTAGGACCAATCAGGTCTTGGCTTAGTGAGTCGGGTTATAACAGACATGCTATTTTCTATTAAAGGCCTTCCTTTTCACCTTCTGAAGACTGGAGTCTTTGTTCTTGTCCCTGACTCAACAGCGACATCGCCCCATCTGGGAGGGGAGTACTTCAGAACAGGGAGATGTCACACCATTCATTTAAGCTTCTCGTTGGGGAATCTTTGTCAAATATGCTAATTGGCAAGGTCTATTAAAATTGTATACACATTACATACAGGGTGCATTTTGGCATATTCTACCTTGACAAACTGTTGCACCATAAGGATCCTTATCATTAAATGCTGCGGTAAAAACCTTTTTATCCCTTAACCGTGTCTGGCTCATAATTCTAGGACCAGAGGAAAAGGCATCAAATAGAACCCTCAAAATACAGATTAGTAAAATTTGTCAGAAACATCTATGACATGGGTTCAAGCCTTGCCTATAGCCTTGCTGAGAATCTGCATACAAGCAAGGTGGAGAGACAACATAAGTCCTTATGAAATATTGCATGGCAGGCCATATCAAATTGTGTATATTACAGGAGAAATTAATGTGAGGGGGTGTCTTGGTTTGAAAAGACAGGTGTCTGCTAAGGAAGGCAGGAGCCCCCCTTGAAATTGAAAATGCAAACCCCCTCCCTCTGAATTATTATAATTTTGAAATAAAGGGGCTCTCAGGCAAAGATATGGGAGCAGGAATAACAGTTCCTTATTAGGAAAAATAAAAATAAAAATTAAAAATGCAGTAATACAAAACAACACTGAGTCAGAATACTACCTGACACCCTGTTGGTCAGGGTGTTGGTAGCAGTCTGATTAAATGGTGGCTGCAGTCCTCCTGGAGGGACAAATGTGGTTCTGTTGAAGCAGTGACCCTGTAGAAGGGTGTACTTTTCCGCTGAAGGTCCAGTTGTGGTGTAGATGGGCCTGGTCTTTCTCTGGTAATTCAGTGGAAAAGAAAGCTGCTCCTCTGGGAATCCAGTGGGAAAAGGCTGCCTGTGGTGTTCCAAATGCCAGATTATATCCAGGTAGGAATGCTTGGCTCCTCCCCCTGGGTGGAGCATCTCACAAGGGGATGATGTAATTTTATCAGTCATGCAGTGAGACTCAATGGTCCATTAACAGAAGATATCTTCCTGGAGGGAGGATGGGTGGTGGAAGAAATAAAGAAAATTGCCCCACCTGGTTTTAACAAGTGGCCCATTAACAGAAGATAACTCCCCCACCTGGTTCTAACAGATGGCAATAGAATATGCACCCCCAGCCACATCTTTGCATTTGCAACCTAAGACAGGGGGAAAATTGACTTGCAGAGGTATTTAACAGCATTTAGTTTCACTTTACCAAAGTTCCAGAGATTTGTCATGCTATCCAGACCGACCTGCCCATCTGTTCCAGCCTGGAGACTGAGTCTGTACTAAAGGGAGAGACAGTGACTTTACAAGCTAAGTGGAAAGGACCATTCTAAACCCTGACAACCCTCACCAAAAACAGAGGTGCCAGCATAGAACTCTGAATTCACTGTGCTCCTGCAACAACTGGAAAAGAGAGACAAATACAAATTAGGATGATGTAATTTAAATTGTTCTTTTGTGCCTCTTATCTGCACAGTCAGTAACCATGATTCAGATTTGGCCCTAAAAATTTGCATGTAGCTCTAGTCCAAAATGTATCCAAAAGCTCTTCATAAGAACAACTTGTCAGGGTAGTATTGGATATGTGAAAAAGAGATATGGTAAGTTTTGCCCCTAGATAAAGATCGGGCCTGTGCCCATGGGGGTGTAATTCCAAACATAATATTTGATCACATTAAAGGTTATTGAACATATTGAAAAGCAAACTTCAGATACAATTTCAGCCTTACAAGAAGTCCATGATTTGTCTGATATACTTTTACAAAACAGAATGACTTTTAATTTCCTACTAGCCACAAAATCCTTAACACTGGTTGTTGTTCTTATGCAGATCAGAGTGAAAGAATTGTTAAGGATTTGGTTGAAATTTGAAAGAAAACTCAAATTCTACACCAGGTAGCTTTCAAAGGAGGTCACTGAACCTTGAATATTTTCAGTACACTCACTTCATAGTTACCAAACTGGGCCTAGATAAAAGAAGTGTTCATAGTAGCTGTAGTTACAGTTGGCATCTGTATAATAACTAGTGAGATGGCCGGTTGTGTAAACCAGTGCTGCAGTTAAATGTGGAGTAGAGACTAGACAAGGTAGAGTCTTGTTAGTCTCTAAAAAAGGGGGAAAATTATGCCACATATATTTGGAGCTCCGTAACTCATTATTGCGTTCATAGCTGGTTTTCCCAATACTTTTCCATGCCCTTTCCCTAGGCAGGAAGACAAAACAAATTCCAGAGTCCCAAGCCCCAGGTGGTACAAGGTCCCAGTGCTATCTTGGTTTTTCCTGGCTACTAAGGTTGAGAACAAGGTCTTTGAGACACATTTTCATAAACAAGTACAGCTAGTACCAATGGGGGGGGGGGGGGGGCTTCAGAGAAGAGGCTTGACCTGGGGGGGAATTGCATTACCACTTGTCCTCCTAATTGGCATTTTTTATCAATTATGCTAATTTCCTAAAACCTATAAAAATGTATTTACCCCTGGAGGGGTGGGCTTTTGTGGACATTCTTCCATAACTGCCCCTGGAGGCCTCCAAATAAAGATACATTTTTATATTACCTCCTATACTAAAATTATCTTGAGTTTCATTTCTAGGTTGAAAAAGGCAACACTACCACATCACCTGAGGAACCTATATTTATATAAGTCTATGGGACCTCATGAGATGTATCCTGGAGTCCTGAGGGAATTGGCTGATGTAGTTGCCAAGCCACTCTCCATGATATCTGAAAAGTCCTGGAAGTCAGGTAAAGTCCCAGGTGACTGGAAAAGGGGAAATATTGTACTCATCTTTACAAAGGGTAGAAAGGAGGACCCTGGGAGCTACCAACCTGTCAGCCTCATCTCTGTGCCTGGGAAGATCATGGAACAGATCCTCCTAGAAGCTATGCTAAGGCTCATGGAGGACAAAGAGGTGATTCAACATAGCCAGAATGGCTTCACTGATTTGTGGAAAGAAAAACTCCACAACTTGTAAAAGTTGTAAAGCCAGTATGATTTATTTCACTATATTTATTAGCACTATAAAAGATAACTCTAAACTCACCACAACTAATGTCAATAAAACTAAAATGTGGTGACACAACATATTGAAAATTCTAGTTGCAGTTGGTGACCATCCAAAGATTACATTCCACCAGTGATTATCTGAATTTTGTTTTATTCTTTGTAGAATTCTGCTTATTTCTCTTGTATTATGATGGACTATAATTAGAGTATTTTCTCCACTTTTCTGGATCTTCATCAAAATCTCAATTAGATATTGGTGTCTAATTAATTGTCTTACTAATGTAAGGTCTATTCCAATAGGAGTAGGTGATATCCTGTGATACATTGTGTAATTGTTTCTGATAAGCTGGTGGGATGTCACTCGTGCCAAATATGAAAAATCACACCCGATAATCTTAACAAAATTACAAATACAAAAATTCGAATGATTTCTACTAAGTAAAACGACACTGTTGTCATTGATTTCTACAAAAGTACAAGCAGTCCTTAAGCATACACAACCTTTACCAGTATATACAAGCACAGTTGTCTGATTACTGACTGAATTAATCTCAAAGTGGCAAATACTTTGTTCAGTGCCAAGACACACATCTTGAGGATAAATAGTGTTGCTTTCACAAATGAATCCTAGTTTTTCCTGGGTAACACAAGATTCTAAGTTTACTGTTTGCCACTTCTCATTCATCTTTCATGCCCACACTCTATGTTCTGAGGGATAAAGCACTGTTTTGTCATGGTTTAATCCTAGTGCGATGATGGGGTGAATAACATAAACAGTGGCATTACATATAGTAAGTACAAAGGCAGTGGCCACATTAGAAGTAGGATCAGAGGTAAAATTTACCATAGTCCACCAAGATTGGAACTTTCTTTCAAAATCAATCACGTTATCCCAAACAATCTTTCGGATCTTGTCACCCTGTTTTTTGAAAAGTTTTAAAGTTCTTTTAAAAGTTTTCTATGCCTTCTGATGTTTACATATTTCTACTGGAGTTTCTCACTCACTGTCATGTGAATAATGATTGTTTTGCATTCTTCTTTGTGGGAGGAGAGAATTGATGGACTGTTGGTTTGACCAGTGTGGTTGGAGAAGTGGCAATTTCATCTTCACTTTTGGAATTCTATATATTAAGAGGTCAGAAATAAAGTTTCCTCCTTTTGCTCTCTTTTCCCTCTTTTGCATCTAGCATGAATGTGTGAGTTATTTTGTGTCGTAGCACGACAGGATCTCAACTGGAAAGTCACCTTCACCCCCTTCCCGTATGATCAAGGCTGCTGTTGCTTGCATCTATAACTGTGTTTGTATACAACTGAAAGCTAAGGACACATTATCTTGAACTGTACTAAGTGCCTCTAATATCAACTTGTGGTCTTGGTTCCCGGCCTTTTCCCATTTTGGTAGCACTTTTGAAGTTTGCCACTGACTAGTTCCTAATGCCAATAAAGATGACTGCAGGGGCTGTTTTAGTTTTGTTAGATCACTTGTTGCAGTGGCCAACTTGTTCATTAATATTTCTGAGTCAATTTTGTTTAAAACTCCCAATCCTGTCCCTAATATCCCAGTTAAATCCCTTCTTATTCTGCTCCTGAGGTGTATTTGTCTTTGTAACCACGTTGTCCAGCCCTCAAAGGATGTCCTCAGGAAAGAGGAGCAAGCTGGTTGGATTTCTGATATGTTGATTTGCATCAGTAATTCGACATGTTTGAGAGACCACTCTGGATTAAACAACAATTCTTGTTAACCCATATTACTTATTAGGTATGGGCCTATTTCATAGACCTTAGGTTCAAGTTTGATTTTGGTTTGAATTGCTTGAGTACTGGTGTGAGTTGTATGCGGTTCTGTTGTTGTAAGAGATGTAGCATTTATTTTAAATTTGAATGAGAGTCTGATAGCATCATGAGCCCAAAGACAGGTCACCTCTACAGGCTGTATTAATGTGAAATTACACCAACAGCCTGATTTACTTGGGCCATCATAAACCTCCTAACCTCCTGGTACTTGTATGTAGGAAAAGCTGAAACACTAATTTGATTTGCTCTCTTATGGGTGGTCCCATTGATCATCCGGCATCCTACCCTGATTTCTTCTCCTTTGATCCCTTGAAGTGTTCACAGTCTCCGTTCTTGCCACTCCTGCTTCCCATATACCTGATTCCCATGCATTACCACCGTTGATAGGTTTAAATCTTTTATATCAGAATGTTTTCCCATGGATCCAGTGTACTGAATAAAAGCTTGGGACCAAGGCTATTTAGCATGGTTTTGGATAAAGGTACCTTCTAATTCTAAGATGTCAATTGCAATTAGACACAGAACAATTCTGCAAATGAAATTACTAACTACACCCAGCCGCAACATACTCATTATGCCCAAGTAAGTTTTAGTTTCAGTTCATTGTCTCCCAGTGTCACTTTCCAAGGAACTTCTGGGACCTTCTTCACTCGAGAGTGGTGGATCCAGGCACTCTGCTCCTTGATCTTAATCACAGTGAAAGTGGTGAGAAGCACCTGGAATGGCCCTTCCCACTTTGGTTCCAAAGTCTTTTCTGTAAGAGACTTAATATATACATAATCTCCAGGCTGTATGTTATGTACTGGTCCATCTAACTCCCTGCTCCAAGTTCCAGACACACGTTTTTCAATTTGTCTGAGCTGTTTACTTAAAGCCACCATGTATGTGGCCAGTGTCACCTCTCTGATGTGGGTGGACATCCCCTTTTGTATTCCGTATGGTCTTCCAAAAAGCATTTCGAATGGACTCAGCCTTTCTTTGGCTCTAGTTTTAGTTTGAATTTGCAACAATAGCAGTGGAAGAGCTTGGGGCCAATTTGTCACTTAATCAAATGGTTAATTTTCTCTACCTGGCCACTTGATTGGGGGTGGTATGGAGTATGAAGTCCCCAATTCATGCCTAGGTGGCTGCTAATTTGTTGTGCTATCCTGGAAATGAAATGTGATCCTCTATCTGAGGACATTGTGGCTGGAACTGCGAAGCGTGGCATTATTTCTTGTAATAATATCCTGGTCACCTTCCAAGCCTTGGTAGTCCTGGTGAAGAATGCTTCTGGACACCCTGAAAATGTGTCTGTCAATACCAATAAATACTGATACCCTCCTTTTCTTGGGAGTTCTGAAAAGTCAATTTGCTACTCTTGTTCTGGTCCATGGGCCCTCCCAATGTGACCAAGTTTGGGCTTGGCAGTATTCTTGGGTTTAGTCTAGAGGCAAAGATCATGCTGTTGGGTCACTTGAGTAATAGTGGCATATAAATTCCTGGCAACAATTCTTTCAATCAGATAGGTGTTCAGGGCATCAACTCCCCAGTGTGCTTTCTGGTGCTCCTCCCTTATTAGTGACCACAACAAATGGGAAGGGATTACCTGCTTATTGTCATATATCCCTTCCTGATCTTGGATTAACCTTCTGTCTTTATTCTGGCTTACCTTCAAAGGCCATCTGGAATTAGGACTCCCTCAGTGGGAATCTCACCTTTTGCTGTTTCTTTTGCCTCTCTGTCTGCCAGACCATTTCCTTCCTCCAATTCTGAGCTCACTTTCTGGTATGCCTTGATATGCATTCTCAGGTAGCTGGACAGCTTCTAACAGTTTCATTCTTTCTTGTGCATCCAAATTGCTCCGTGTGCATGTACAACCCCAAATGCATAGCTTGAGTTTGCTAATTCTCAGTCTTTGGAGCAGAGGTATTTGTTGATAGCAGTCCAGAATCTATTACCTCTCTGCAAGTGGTGACAGCATACCCAGCATGTCTCTTTCCACTGATGACATAACTGCTTCCATCAGTGAAACAGGTCTCGGCATTATCAAGGGGGGTATCCTTCAAACCCGGACGGCTGAAGTAGGTGACCTCGATAGCTTCCAAGCAATCATGGATCACTGGTTCTCCTGTATCCCACTGAGAAAAGAAGCTGGGTTCACAAAGTTAGTGACTACAATCTCTACATCATCTTGTTCTACCATTATGGCTTGGTACTTCAGGAACCTTTGTGGGGAAAGCCAGTGTCGACCTTTTACTTCCAGCACTGCGGACACTGTATGGGACACTAGCAGAGTCATCTTCTGGCCTAGGGTGAACTTGCGTGCTTCCTTTCGGTCTTGCCTTAGAGTCCTTTGCCTAGCATTGATCTCATAACCCAGTTAGATGACTGTTGTCTTCACTGTCTGAGTGTTTTTCTGATGTACGCTATACCCTTGTAAACCCAAAAAAAGTTCAGGAGGCTTACCGTCTAATCCACACATGCCTCTCGAGTTCGGGTAGTGAAATGCAGATGAAAAATCAAAACCCCACAAATCCTGTAAGGAGTTGTAGAGACGGTATGTTTATTACAGCACTGGGCGCATGTGGGAATTGTTCTTCAAAGTACATGCGTGCCCCTGAGAACTCTCGATCCCTTTTTATTCTTTCTTACTAGTTTACATATGCATAGAGTTTTACCATCAGTTCATGCATATTCATTCTGCTGATTTCGCGTTACAACTTGCAATTAGTCCTTGTACAGAGAACTCTCTAATCCCTTTGTCCATCTTTTGCAGACTTAGCTTTGGTTTTTTCTTTGTTTCAGAGTTTAAGGGGCATCTCTTATCTCTTCAGCTTGGAAAGGGGCCGCTCTTATCTCCTCAGCTTGGAGATTCACATTCTTTCTCCTTGGCTGAGGCAGTTTTACAAGCACAGCAGAGCTAGCAGACTAAACAGCATATTTTACCTATGTTAGCAAGCTACTACTAATTCAAATCAGCACATTTCACTTAAATCTAAATGGATTTCTACTCTGTTAAATTTCTACTCTCTTTCATTCCCCCCTTTCCTACAAATAAGTAAATTCTTTTACTTAATGCAAATCTTTACAATAATAAGTGTCTTTTAATGTTTTACTATGCACATTTGATAAGGAGGTTAACACAGTTACTTGCTATAGTATTCTCTAATTTTAAATTAGCAATGTAAATGATAATTTTAAACTTACTCTAATATCAACAAAACTACAATGGGGTGACACAACTTATTAAAAATCTTATTTGCAGTTGGTGACTAAAGATTACATCTTATTAGTGATGATCTGCATTTTCTTTTATTCTTTGTAGAATTTTGGCTATTTTTTTGGTATCATGATGGATAGCAATTAGGGTTTTCTCTCTGCTTTTTTGGATTTTCTTTAAAATCTTTAATAGGTCTTTGTGTTTAATTAATTGTTTTATCAATGTGAGGTCTATTTTAATAGGAGTGGGTGATAGTTTATGGTACATTGTGTAATTGATTTTAATCAGTTGGTGGGATGTCACTGGGGTTAAATATGAAAAATTACACCTGATAATCTTAACAAAATTACAAATATAAAAAGTAGAATGATTTTTAGTAGACAAAATAAAATCGTTGTTATTGATTTTTACAATAGTACAAGCAGTTCTTATGCATATACAACTTTTACTAGTATATATAAGCACAGTTTTCTGATCAGTAACTGGATGAATCTTGACGTGGTAAATACTTTGTTCAGTGTTAAGATACACATCTTGAGCATTAATGTTATTGCCCTCACAAATGAATCTTAGTTTTTTTTCTAGTAGTACAAGATTTTAAGTTTACTGTTTCTTACTTTTTATTTACTTTTTGTGCCTACACTTTATGTTCTGAGGGGTAGAGCACTGTTTTTCATTATTTATTTTAGTGCGATGTTGGGGTGGATCACATAAACAGTGGTATTACATATAGTAAGAACAAAGGTAGTGGCTGCATTAGAAGCAGGATCATAGGTAATATTTACTATAGTCTACTAGGATTGAAACTTTTTTTAAAAATTAATCGCATTCTTTCAGCCAATTTTTCAAATTTCAGCTGGAAAATCACCTTTACTTCTTTTTCGTATGATTAAAGCTACTGTTGCCTGTATTCATAACTGTGCTTGTATACCAACTGAAAGCTAAAGACACATTATCTTGAACTGTACTAAGCACTTTTACTATTAACTTGTGGTCTTGGTTTCTGGCTTTTTTCTACTTTGGTAGTATTTTTTAAATCTGCTACTGGCTAGTTTTTAATGCTAATAGAGAGGACTGTAAAGGTTGTTTCAATTTTGTTAAACTACTTGTTGCAGCGGCTAGTTTGTTCATTAGTATTTCTGAATTAATTTTATTTAAAACTCTTAATTTTGTCCCTAATATTTTAGTTAGATCTCTTTTTATTTTTCTCTTGAGGTGTACTTGTTTTTGTAACTACGTTGTCTAGCATTTAAAGGATATTTTTAGGAAAGAGGAGCAGGTTGGCTGGATTTCTGAGATGTTAATTTGTATTAGCTATTCAACACATTTGAGAGACTACCCTGGATTGAACAACAGTTGTTGTTGACCTATATTTTTCACTACTTATTTTATATACTTTAGGTTTAAGTTTAGTTTGGGTTTGAACTGCTTGAGTACTGGTGTGTGTTGTATGAGGTTTTGCTGTTGTAAAATGTATAACATCTATTTTGAATTTAAATGAGAGTCTGACTTTATCATGAGCCTACAGACAAATTACTTTTACAGGCTGTATTAATGTGAAATTACACTAACAATCTAATTTACTTGGGCTATTACAAACTTATAACACCACAGTGGTTGGTGATCAAAGATGAGCCCAAGACCCTGCGGGATCTCCAACAGCTGTGTGGAACCTTGAACTGGGTGAGGCCTTGGTTGGGCCTGACCACGGATGATCTATCTCCTCTTTTCGATTTGTTAAAAGAAGGGGAGGAGATGGATGTCCCGAGGACATTGACCCAGGAGGCACGGGCTGCATTAGAAAAGATCCAATTAGCGCTGGAAAGTCAGCAGGCCCACCGCTGCCGGCCCAAACTCCCCTTCAATTTCATCATTTTAGGGAAATTGCCGCACTTGCATGGGTTGATTTTTCAGTGGGACAGAGGTCAGAGGGACCCCCTCTTGATAACAGAGTGAGTGTTCCGTGGCCACAGCCTGTCCAAAAGCATCATGCAGCCACAAGAACTGATGGCCCAGCTGATTTGTAAGGCTAGGGCACGCATGCGGTTGCTTGCAGGGTGTGATTTTGCATGCATTCACGTACCAATTCGGCTGTGCACCGGGAGATTAAATAATGAGACTTTAGAACATCTACTGAAAGAGAATAAGAACCTCCAGTTTGCCCTAGACAGTTACCCTGGGAAATTGACTATTCACCAACATGGTCATAAATTGTTTAACAGTGAATTCCATCTGGTGCCAAAAGAAATTCAAAGTCGTAAGTCCCTTAAGGCCTTGACCATTTTCACCAAGGTGTCCGGGAGTTCCCACAAGTCTGTAATGACTTGGAAGGACCCCCAGACTCAGTGGTGGGAGACTGATGTTAAGATCGTTGAGGGCTCCCCTCAAGTAGCTGAGTTGGACACTGTTGCTGTCATCAGAGCCTTTGAAAGGTTCCCTGAACCTATCAATATTGAGGCTGCTTCAGCTTTCGTGGCAGGGGTGGTATCTAGGGCCGAGCACGCGGTGCTCAAAGAAGTCTCGAACCCGGTGATTTATAAGTTGCTCTCAAGATTAGTACAGCTGGTTTCCCACTGGGAGCAACCCTTTGACGTCATGCATGTGAGATCACACTCTGATTCAGGTTTCATCACGGAGGGCAACAGCAGAGCTAATTCCCTGGCTGCACCGCTACAGCTGGCTGGCCAAGGCAACTCCTTCCATCGAGCAAAGCTCAGCCATCAGCAGTTCCATCAGAATGTGCCTGATCTGGTCTGCCAATTCCATCTGCCGCGTAACCAGGCCAGAGTGATCGTGGCCACATGTCCACAATGCCAGGGGTCTGCACTGCCATCACTGGGGGCAGGGGTGAACCTCAGAGGTCTCCAAAGTTGTGAAATCTGGCAGACTGATGTAACCCATGTACCCCAGTTTGGCAAGTTTAAATACCTTCATGTCAGCGTGGATACCTATTCTGGTGCAGTCTATGCCTCAGCCCACACAGGGGAGAAGGCAATGGATGCACAGAAACATCTAATACAGGCCTTCTCCGTGTTGGGGATTCCAAAGGTCATTAAAACCGACAACGGGCGGGGCTATGTGTCCAGGACCTTCAATAATTTCCTGCTTGAATGGGGAATCAAACATCAAACTGGAATTCCGTACTCCCCCACCGGCCAAGCAATAATAGAGAGGACTCACCACCAGAACCTGAAACGAGCTCTAGAACATCAGAGGGCCGAAGCTAAAGTGTTATCCCCCAGCTTAGGCTTTCAAAGGCACTGCTCACCCTCAACTTCTTGAACTGTTCCTTTGAAAGTCTAAACCCACCAGCAGTGAGACATTTTAACCAAAACCACATGCTAAATTTCAAAGACAAACCACCAGTGCTAATAAAAGATCCCAAGTTGCAACAGATCAAAGGGCCCTATGACTTAATCACCTGGGGGCGTGAGTACACTTGTGCGTCCACACACTCTGGTCCGAAGTGGGTCCCGCACAAGTGGGTCACGCCATACCTGTTGGCCGAGAAGGGAAAAGACTACCGGAATGTCACCCCATTGCCGTTGAAGGACCCAGCCAATGTTGCTGTAGTGTCCAACTGAAAAAGGATAAAGGACTCATGTCCTCGGGTGACGGTATGGTGCTTGTATCCCAAATCGTGTGTTCTGTTCATGCCTGATATTATGTTCTGTGCCTTCAGGACTGACTCTGAAAGTGAAGGATTGTTTTGTCTTGTTATCAATCGGCTCACCTCCCCCCATGCTCTGTGTCTAGGAGAGGCTTGGCTGACTTGGCTTGCTTGCTTGCTTGCTTGCTGGCTTGCTTGACTTTGCTTTTGCTTTTGCTTAGTTAGTTTAGCTAGGCAGTCCAATTTTTACCCTGGACTGTTTCTTTTTCCCTTCCCTTTCCCTTTCCTGAATATCATCTGAACCTGCTCTGGACCTGGACCTGGGAAACATCAAGAAACACCAAGAGTCTGCATTTTTTGTGACCTGCAGCAGCCATCCCCAGCGCCGGAGACTGATAGCTGGGCGACCACTCCCAGGAGAGACTTTCTGAATTTGTCATCTCTTCAGAACAGTGAGTTTTGTCATCTGGTGTTGATTTTTTTTGTATTGGGGAGTGTTTTGCTTGTTAAATAAACAGGTTTTTTTCCACTTCTCTCTGAGGAAATTCTTCCCGAAGCAGGTGGGGGAGGGGCCGTGGGGGTTTGCTTTCTGGGGGCTCCTTCCGCAGGTCTTCTCCCAAATTTTGCCCTAAACTAGGACAAATATTTTGGCGCCCAACTCGTGGCTCGAGAGAGTGGAAAAAACCCTGTTCTAATAATATTTTGGTTGCAATTACTCTGGGCTGGTATATAGCAGTTACTGGCTATGTTGTTTGAATTCATAATGTCTCTTGGGATGCAGGCCTGCATGTGTTTCTGGTCCCTAGGGTTTTTTGAGGTCTTAATACCTCTATGGTCCTTAGGTTTATTTTCTTATCCAGAAATAGCTCCGGTATTGTCCCTAATACATAGTTTTTGCAGTAGAGGGGCACTGACCAGAATATCCATCGAGCTCGGCTTGGTTGTAATGGCTTGCAGGAGGTTTATAAAGGTGCTGGAGTCTGTTCCAGGAATGTATGGTTCATGGTTATGGTTCTGCACCCAGTTTGTTAAAGGAGAAGCTGAAGATGAGGCTTTTCAGCCTTTGCTTTCCTTCTTCTGCTCTGAATCTGTTTCATCCCTATTGGAGAATGTTCAGTTTCCCCTGAATGTTAGAGACCATCTTTCTGGTATTTAATTTGGTAAGCTTTCTCTATACAGTCTGCAGCTTCTCTAGAATGAGGGCTGAGATTTCTAGAAGGGCTGATGAGACCCCTGACCCAGGAGTAGACCCAGGTGTGAGAAATCCTGAGTGGTGTGGGAAATGGGAGGATATGGGCCAAATCTTAAAGGAGTTTTCTGATCCTGTAGTTTGGGACTTTCCATCTGAACACATCCAGAACCCAGCTGAGGTGGCAAAGTACCTGAAAGAGAAGTGCCATGATACCCCTAAGGAGAAAAAGATCATTGCAGTGAGCTGGGCCCTGGCATATGCTTATTGCACTCTGCTAGATACTGTAGAGCAGCAGACAGAGGAAGGGGGGCAGGGAGATAAACCAGCAGCTATCCCAATCACTCAGGCTGCAGCCAACCCCTCAGGCTCGAAGCCAGCAGCTAAATCAGGCAGTAAGCCTCAACCAATGGCTGTTACTACTAGCACAAGAAGTGGAAAGTGCACAGACAAGACCGATCGACCAGTGGATGACGATGATGATTATGATGCAGGAGAAGGACCCTCAACGCCTCCTGACATAAAATCAGGAGTCAAAGCAACTGGTACAAGATCAGAGGCCAATATTGAGTCCTTTTCCTTAAAGGACCTCCGTGGCCTAAGAAAGGATTACACTCAACGACCTGATGAGTCTATAATTAGTTGGTTGGTCCGTCTTTGGGATGCTGCAGGTGAAGCCACAATCCTGGATGGCACTGAAGCGAGGCATTTGGGATCCCTGTCACATGATCCTGTCATCGACCAAGGAATGATGAGGGGAGCTAACCCTCACAGCCTCTGGGCACGGGTCCTGGAAAGTGTAGCACAAAGATACCTGTGTGCAGATGATCTTTATCTGCAGCAGACCCAGTGGAAGACTATAGAACAAGGGATCCAACGCCTGAGAGAAATGGCAGTGGCAGAGATTATCTTCTCAGATGACATAACAACTAGGAATCCAGACCTGGTACCATGTACATCTGTGATGTAGCGAAAACTTGTACGGCTTGGGCCACATGAATATGCTTCTGCTTTAGCAATAATGAAGCGGGATGACAGGGATGAGACCATGCTTGATATGGCAAAGAAGCTCCGAGCATATGCAGAAGGGGGAGGGGCCGTGGGGGGTTTGCTTTCTGGGGGCTCCTTCCGGAGGTTTTCTCCCAAATTTGCCCTAATCTAGGACAACTCGGAACTCCCATGCTTCTTTTCTTTATTTTCTTATGAAAGTTATTGTTGAGTTTCTCTTATGTGTTTTTCTTTTTTTTTTGTATTTGTTTAGTTGTCTTAATTCTGTTTTTGATTTCAGTTGAAAACTGTTATTTAAGACTGTTGCCACCTCCAGCCGAGGACCTTCTTCTCCGCAGCGATGGTGGGAAGAGTCTGAAGTCTAATCAACTGCCACGGTTATCATCCCCTCAACACCATCATAAAAAAATAAACATAAAAGGGGAAATTGTAGTAGTGGGATTTTGAAGATTATGTTTAAGAAATCGTTTGAAAGAATTTTAATGGTTTGTTCCTATTCACCCCTGTTCAGTTTTCCTAATAGTCTCTCCCCAAAGCTGTTTTCCACCTGTTTTCCCGCCTTTCCCCATGTCAGTCCTGGGGTATACCTCTCTTATTTCCAGACCCTTCCCTGTCTATCTTCCACAACCTGCCCCTGCAGCTTGTCTGTCATTATTTGCTACACCCATTTATCTGGAAGCTTCCCTGTCAATTATGATATTTTTCTTCACTCATTGGCACATTATGTATGCACTCTCCCCTTCCCCTTCCATATTGGTTTTATGTTTACACATATCCACCCCATATTCCTCCCATCTAGACCTTGATTTGTTGTTAGGCTGTCGTCCCCCCCCGGGGGCAGCCTCCCCTTAAAAGCTGCCGTTTTCCCCTACTTTGCGCCCTTTTGCCTTGCCTTTACTTCGAGTTGTTACACTGTAATCACCTGTGCTGCTGCCCCCCGCATGGGGAAGAATAAAGGTTTCTTGGAGACGCAAGCAAAGGGTCCTTCCCTCGTCCTTTGCCTCAGTCCCTCGACATGGGTCCACTCCTATCGGCTGCTTCTGTCGGTTAGGGACCACAGCCAACGGCCGAACCGCCACCCTCTGCCGGCTGGTGCCAGGGGTGGGAGGGCGGCCGCTTGTGACACACGCCTAGGGGAAAGTGGAGTTGGGGCTCACTAATAGCCAGTGCCGCTCCCTTCTCCTTCTCCCTTGGTGCGGCGTCAGCTGCTTAATTCTTACTGGTTGTGTCTGTGGTAGATAGGGACAGGCGAACGGAAGATCTCGGGATGTGACGGAAAGCTAGACCCTTCCCCCCTTCTTCCTGCTATAGTTAATCAATTACCCCTAAAGCATGCAGCCCCTCCTAAACTCAGTAGTTTTCCACTCCTTACTAACCCTAGCCAGACCCACCATCCCCTTCTGACGTAGTGAAGCCCCCTTGACTATTTAACCCCATGAGATAAGATAATAAACGCCATTTGACCATCCACCACATTGGTGTCTGTGCATGTCTGTGGCCCGAGGGACCCAGGTGAGGCCGGGTTGCCATGCTGTGTCTTGAAACCAGGTCGCCCGCCTTCTCATCAGAAGGCGACATATGGTGCCGAAACGCGAGAGTGGAAAGGGAGAAGAGAAACCCTCGGGTAGCGGGAATCTGGACGAGAGACAGCGGCCAGAACGGCCAAGCCGATTCTAGGCGGGGGAGACGTCCCCGGACCAGCGATCCACATGGAGGCCATCGCGAAGGTCGTGAGTTCGATTTATAAGCAGTGGGGAATTAAGTGTAAGCTCAAGGATTTTTACCTCGCTATTGCGAGACTCCTCGAGCTGGGGACGATTGAACGTCCCGTGGATATATTACACCCGGAGGTGTGGGGGAGATGTACGGCCGCATTAGCCGAGGAAACAAAAACCTCAGGCAGCGGAAAAAGCCTTAAGGCTTGGGGAAAAGTCGAGCGGGCTCTGCGCGAGGCGTTAGAGGAACAAGAAACATGGAGTGCGGCAAGCGCATGTTTATTAGCTACACCCAAACTGGGGGTAGGAGCGGCAACGCAAACCGCCTCCGATAGCGAGGTACCCGGGAGCGGGGACCCGGAGGGATCGGGCGCATTCCCCCCTTCCCCGAGCCCAAGCCCAACCCCCCTCGCGGGGCTTCCCGAAAAACTCGCGGACCCCTCGTCCGTCCCTTCACCGCGGATCGGCAACTCGGCGCCGGGGGGGTGGCAGCGCGCGCAGTCCTTTTGGGAGAAATTGGCGAGGGAAGCCAAAAGGCAGAAAAAAATTAGAACGATGGAATTATCCAGCGTGTATTTATCCAGTGCTCTTTCCCTAGAGCACCAGAGGCTACCCATGCATATTTATTCAGAGAGTTTTTTAGCGCTAGTGGTATTTCCCCTACAGTAGGGAGGTCCACTAAAACAGGTTGTCCAGGGTAATGTGCTGGATTCTTGAAATCATCTGGTCCCCATAGTGAGGGAATTATGCTTGGAGCTGTCGGGCAAAAAGCAGTGATTTTGGGACGCTCATTTATCCCCCATCTATCATTCACACCTTTCACAGCTTCCTATAACCGAAAGTCCCAATTTCCCTCCTTTGGTTTAAGGAGTCGTTTCAAAAGACCATTGGTCCTTTCTACAATCCCGTTAGCTTGGGGGTAGTAAGGGGTGTGAAAAATCCATTTAATCTCTTCACTTTTTGCCCAATCCTGTACAACTTTAGCAGTGAAGTGAGACCCATTATCAGATTAAATTTCCTGTGGTTTTGGGAAAATTCCAAACCATCCCTGCAAGGCTTTAAAAGCTTTGGCTTGGACTAACCCAGATATAATCTCCACTCCTATGAGAGCTAAGCTAACCACAAACAATCCTTTTTCCCAGGTAGTGTATCTTTTCTCAGCATCTTTGAAACCACGGGAATAAAACCAACCGGCCTCGTTGAACCCTCAGGACCCCACTGCCATATGTGTACTGACAGCCCTTAGGAGGCATATCCCCATCCCACCTGAAAAGGATATGTAGGATGGATAGGGCCCAGTGCTTGATGAGCTGTTGCTTCAAAAATCAGCAATTGCAATGCTTCCTCCTGAGCAGGAGTCCAATCCCATTTTACCCCTTTCCTCAGCAAGTCATAAAGGGGCCTGGCAATTACTGAAAAATCTGGAATGCATTTTCTCCAGAACAGTAATAATCCTAGAGCATGTTGGAAATCTTTCCTGGATTCAGGCATTTTGATCTGATCTTGTCTTCATTTGAAAAGACAGGAGTCTATGAAGGAAGGCATGGGCCTCCCATGAAATGGAAAAGGTAAACCCCCTCCCTCCAAATTACCAAAATTTCAAAATAAAAAGGCTCTCAGGCAAAGATATGGGAATAGGAATAACAGTTCTTTATTAGGAAAAAACTAAATTTAAAAAAAAATGTAATTAGTACAAACAAAACTACTGATAGAGTCAGAAACCTGACAGCCTGATGAGTCAGGGTGTTAGTGATAGTCCAGTTAAATGGTGGCTGCTCCTCCTGCTCCTGGAGTGGCAGATGAAATGCTGTTGAAGCAATGTTTCAGTTGAAGGGTGTAGTTTTCTCTGAAGGTCTGGTGATAGAGTAGATGGGCCTGGTCTTCCTCTGGGAATCCAGTGAAGAGGCTGAGGCTGAGTTGCTGTCTCAAGAAATGCTGATTTTATGCAGGTAGGGATGCTTGGCTCCTCTCTCTGGGTGGAGGATCTTACAATGGGATGATGTAACCTTATCAGTCATGCAGTGAGCCATTCAATGGCACATTAACAGAAGATATCTCTCCGGAGGGAGACATTGTTCTTGGAAAAGATAAGAAAACTGCCCAACAGATGGCAAATAGAATATATGCTTATTTTACAAGCCCAGACAGACCTAAAGTGGTTAGGGTATCAGGTGGAATATATGTCATACCTCCTGTCCACCAAATTCCCAAAAACTTCACTTCCTGAGAAGGCTTTTGAATTTTCTCTGAGGGAATTTGCAAATCAAGACTTTCTAAATGGAGGATTATTTTTTGTTGAGTATCTCTCACTACTTCTATTTCATCTCCTCCCACAAGGATATCATCAATGTATTGAGAAACAGCTACATTGTCAGGTTTGGGTATCTTTTCTAATTCTTGGGCTAAAACATGCTGGGCCAAAGTGAGGGAGTGTTTGTAACCTTGGGGAAGCCTAGTGAAAGTGTATTGCTGTCCTTCCCACCTGAAGGCAAAACGGTCCATATCTTCTGGCTGTATAGGTATCATTTGCAAGCAGGCAGCTTTGTGAATGCTTTCCAGGGGTGGTCAGGGGTACCAACTATGGCTAAAGGGTCTCCCCCTTCCAAGGGGTTAAGCCCCCCTGCCCAATAAGCTGTGCACTGAGTTAGGGACCATGGGCTACGTCTGTCTCCCGTTGTTAAGAATACCCCATGTCCCCAGTACCCACTGGCTTCTTGTTCTGACAAATAAATCTGATCTCCCCCAGTGAGAGACACTCGAAATATGTATTCTGTCTCAAATGCGTGAAGGAGACGCCCATACTCCTTTTTTAATTTAGCTAATTCGGTAGCAGTGTACGGGATTTCTTTAGTGGTTATATGCGGGTCAAAATCCTCATCACTGATGTAGTTGTATTCTGTTTTAATTAGAGGTCTCAAGCTAGGACAGCACTGTTCCCCACAATTTTTCATCAGAGCTAATTCGTTTTGAGGGTAAATTTGATTAACGTGAGGAGTTTCCTTCTCCTCTGTTTCTTTTGGTGATTCAGCATGCTTTGAATTTTTAACATGTTCCTCTCTAAGGGCAGCTCGCAACAAATGGACATCATTCCTTTTTTCATCTAATTGTTTTTGCAAAATTTCAACTAGGTTTTGAAGGGAGTCTATTATAGCTTTTTTTCCTCACTTCTTTGCTTAAAGCAAGTTTCTATAGCTGCTTTAAGACAAGCACCCAAAACTGAGCAGAAAATAGTTTTATTTTTGCCCAGTTTAAATTTTGTTTCATGTTGTAAAGAACATACTCTATCAATAACATTTTCCAAATTAAACCAGTTACTTTGTGCCCATTCTTCTGCTCCTGGAGAAGGTTTGGCATTATGTTTAGCTAGTAGAGCATAAAATTCAGCTTTAACTTTTGCGCTAGAGTTTTCAGTCATTTTGCGAAGGGACCAAAACCACGACAGGAAGGTATAGACTTAAGTTACACAACCACACAGCTTTTTCTGTGTCTCCCTTTTCTTCCCTGTGTGGGTGAAGAGACCAAAGCTGCTTGGGAAGTACTCCTTCAGTATACATTTCTGGTTGCCTCATTGCTACACCAAGCAGTCAAAATTCATACACACAACAAAACAGTTAACACTTTTTGACTATGAGATCTTTTGTGAAATTCTGAAGACAGAGCCCTCAACTGAGTATGGGGGTGCTTTTCACCTAGGCGTGTGCAGTTTGCAGGAAATTTGAGTCACCCCTCTTGCTTTCTATACACTGCTCACCCCTTTCAGGGTGTTGGGCTAGGTGTGGCTGGAGTGAAACATCCTTCCCCTCTTAGAGACTACACATAACCCTGCAAGCTCCTCTGTCTGTCAGAATCCTGTCCATGATGTCAACTTGAATGTCACAAACCACTAGTACAAGCAGGAGTTGTGGTTCGTTTTACCGATCTCAGAATACAAAAGCACCACAGAGGGGATTTTCAGTATCAATCAAAACAAATGCACAAGTGCCCGCAGCAAATGCAATAGAAGGATTAGAAAGGAAATAAAGGATAAAGAGAAAGAGAAAGGAGGGGGGGGGAATAGCTACCAACAGAGAGATTAAATCCTCGTGATCCAGCGAATAGATCCGTGTCGTGGTTTGACATGGAAGTGAATTTTTTTTTTAGGAAGTTGGGTCAAACCAATCAGTGGTCAGGTTTGGATATTGGCACCTGGAGTGACCACTGAAAGTATGGACACACCTCTGAGAACACAGGGGCTTAAAAGCAAGGACTCGTAGGAGAACTGTCTCTTTGGTTCCAGTCGTCAGAGAGTGCAGACTCTCCCCTGCCCAGCCATGGGCTGGGTGGGGGAGGGGAAGCCACGCGGCCTTGTCCAGGTAGGCTGAGGGGGATGAGGGTCTGGAACCGAGCCAGCTCCTGTGGACGGAAGGGTGGAGAGAAGTGGAGATGCCTTTGTTCCCCCTACAGAGGGAAAGAGACAGAAAGCCGGACAGCACCTGGAGATTTGCCAGCAGAGGAGAAGCAGAAAGAGGGAGATGATGCCCAGCGTGGGAGTCGAGAATGCTGGACAGAGATTTCAGCCGTCCAGGGAGTCTGAACTTTTAACCCTTTCTGGGAAATGAGGGCTTTGTAAAATATTACTCCTCCTCGATTTGTAGTGGAAGAGAGACAGTCCGGGACCTGAGATGTTAGAAGAAGAAATATTTAGGTGGGAGGAGATGATGGAGTAGCTTTTGGCTGGACTTTTCTTGTTAGCCATAGACTGAACCAAAATCTCCTGCAATAGAGACTGCATTTTAGGGGGATGCAGTGGTGACCCAAGGAGACCTGCTTCAGCAACCACCAGCGAAGGAATGGCAAGAACAGAGGAAAGTTGAGGAGGGAATGGTGATGCCCTCTGTCTTCAGAAAGAAGATGATCTCTGTTCTTGAACCCTTGGCCCCAGGGGAAAATGGGGGGGACTGTAGTCCCAAGATGAGAAGCTGAACTGTTGTATGTTTGGGTCCGTGGCAAAGCATCCTTAAAGGAGCCCTATGAGCAGTCTGTCCATGCACAGTGGTGAGAGCACTGTGATGTGGAAAGGAGAGTGTCACACTGGCAGATTTTCTCCGGGCGGTTTCCATGTGTGACAGGGAAACACAGGAGGTGGCAACTGTGTTTCCTGGGGGGGTCTGTGGTGCAAGAGAGACTTCTCTCTCCCTTGATAGACTGAGTATTGATTATCTGAAGGGTGGTAATTTGATCAGGAATCCCAGGTGATGTTTCATGGTGGGTGTTTTGGAAATTGGGAGGAGGAGGGGTGTTTTAGAGGGTTTTCATCCTGGATTTAGTCTGTGTGTATCTTTTGTAGTAGTAGTTTACTAAAGGTTTTTTTTTTTTCCTTTGTTATTAAGCTTGGGCCTGCTCTGCTCTGTTCCTGATAACATCTCACAGCATTTATTTGGGAAGGTGTATTTTCATGGGGGCCCTGGCATTGCACCAGTGTCAAACCATGACAATCCATCTTGACAAGTTGGGGAGAATCTCAAAGTCTTTGGTTAACTCAGGGGTCTTTTATAGTATGTCGAGGGAGCAGGTAAAGGACAGTGGAGAATAAGTCCGTTGAGAACAAGTACAGACAGTCCAGTTCCGAACAGGACAAACCAGTCACAGCAGTGAGCAGGACCCATTGTTTTGGGACTGGTTCCCATGGGAAACCAGTCATGGTCCAGTGAACACATCTGCAGGTAACACTTGGCAGACGTCCTGCTTCAGTCAGGCCAGCACCCCTGTGTTAGAATTTTAGTGGTCTTAGTCTCAGTCCTCGCGGGGGGGGGGGGGGGGGCTTCAATCTCCATCCTTGATGGCAGTCGTTTGGCAGATGAGGGATCTTCCGTGGGGGATCATCAAAGTTCTCTAAAGCGAGTGGTATCTGGCCAAAAGGTGGGGAAATTCATGGGCTATTGCGATGAGCCAGGATCGTGAAGCAGTTGTAAGCATACAGAGCAAGCCGCTAATCGCCAGTCCCTGATTGAAGCAGTGTACCGTGGCGGTACAGCAAGCACACCTGCAAACAATCACGTGGCAAGCATCCACCTCAACCAGGCCAGAACTCCAGTCAGGGTCTTCAGGGTCTTAGTCTCTGTCCATGCGACGATAGTGAGGCAGATGAGGGAAACTTCGGACTGCCTCTTACAGGGGCGAACCACTGAGCTGCTGCACGTGGGGCAGCGGCTGCACAGCGATCGGCGTGGTGAGCTTCTGGTGCGCAGTCAGCGCGATAACTTCCGGAACTTACCAATCGAATCTTGGGAGGGGGTGCTGCCACTGGTAGCGGTGACTGAAAAACGCCAAGTGTGGGGGCATCCGGTGCTAGCCCAGTGGTGCAGGGTTTCCCAAGCAGGGGGGCCATGAACAAAGGGCTGTACGGGGTCGCCCAGGCTAGGGGCACAGGGAAAAGGGAGGTGGGAGACCCGTAGCTGGCGAGATGCAAACGAGCGAAGAAAAAGCTGCTCGCGGGTTAGCTGGAGGTGGGAACCACAAGCGGGGTTTCCCCAAGCAGAGCCGCTGTGGTTTCCACTACTCGATGGCACAAAGGAAGCTGGAGGGTGGGAAAATATGGAGTGGCCCTCGGGGTCGTGCTTGGCGCGTCAAGCTTCCAGTGCGCGCTGACCCAGCAAGGGTAGGGGGAGGCAGGGGAGGCTCGATGTGCTGACTGTGAGTCAGTTTTACAACAATGGACTGAATAAGGAAAAATTGCAGCGCTGAGAGCCCCCGTGACTATCAGCTATGTGCTCTTCTACAAAATGTATGCTCTGCCTTTTATATCCTTAGCCCCTCCCAAAGTTTTGTCAGTCAACTCCTCTGTCATCTATTGGTGGAGATCACCTTCTTACATCTTGATTGGTGGTCAGGTGTTGTTACGCTGTGCCTCTTGGTAATAAGCTGGCCTTCTCTAAATGCCTGGACTACTGAGGCTATTATAAGGCGGAGGGGAATGAGGACTATGGGAGGACATATTACAATAACATTGCTATACATTTTAACATCTATATAATATCTCTTAATTGTGAGAGCCAAGTCTTACATTACTCATCTATAACAACCCCCCTTTTTCTTTTTCAATAAGTCATTTGGCTCAAACAATTAACTCTCATTTTTTTATTCTGATAGTCTACCCTTACTTCTCAAAAAATAAATAAAATTAAAAAAAAATTACTGGCAGTTGGTGTGGGGAAGGACAGTGGGAACAGGAAAAAATGTTAGTTTTTCTTTAGACACACTTCTTTGGAATGGACATAATGGGATCACAGAGCTCTGGTATGGCTTTTTTACTCTCATTTCCTGTGTCTATGGGGTTGTTACTCATAGCAGGTGTATCTTAGTGGTGAGTAGAGGCCAACTCGGTCTTGCTTTTTAGTCTCTGCTGGATTAGGAGATAACTGAGGAATGATAGAGATCTGATATGGCTTTCTTGTCCCCACCTTACCATGCCTACAGGATTGCTGCCCGTGGCAGGGCTATAATCTTCTTGATGGTGAACACAGGGGCCACCCCAGTCTTGCCCTCTATTTCTTGTTTTACTTTACTTATCGATTCTTAAGGGAACTGACCCAATACCTCTTACAGTTCCTTGTGTACCTCCCCTCAACAGATGCTTGTAATTCTTATCTATTAAAATAGGACAATTACCTCAATAAATGGTACAGTTCAAACTCCCCACCCAAAGTGTTAGTTAAAACAATCTTCAAGTTGGTTGGTGGAAGCTTGACTTTACTTTTCAGACATCTTCGAGTTTCTTTGGCTATCTCTCATCTGGTCTGGTTGTTACAGTTTATTCTTTAGGTTCTTTTACTGGGCCTTTAATTTTGTTGACATGAGTCCACTCTTGCTCTGTGGTTTGTACAGTCAAATCAGTGGTTAGTTGTTCCTGAAAGGCACTTCTCTGCTGGGAGTTACATAACACTGCTTAATTGAGTCTTGAAGTAGTTATTTATTACTGCTGACATAAGGGAACTGCATGGCTTAGGAAGACTTGGCCTAGTATCCCATTTTGACGGCAGTAGTTTTTAGGGAATGTGGGCTAGAACAGTAGTGGGTCACAGAGACTGTAGATACTCTTGTTTATAGGGATTTAATGGAAACACCATTTGTCGCTGTTGAGGCAGGACGGGAATAATGAAGACTCCAAGTCAGAAGGCAAGAATAGAACTTTATTAACAAGCAGCATTCCTCTTTTATAACCAGGATAGCTAAGGTGAAATATGATTGGTCTCAAAGTGAAAACCTTTCACACAATTGGTACACTTGGACTTAGGTCAGTGTAGCAGAACATATCTATAAACAATATGAACAAAGAGAGATAATAATTGTTTACATTCCTTTTGGACTCTTTCCCAGGCTTAGCCTGGTAGAAATCTCCCTCCTTTTCTCTCTGACTGAACTGAGAATATCCATAACCATTAAATCTGATGGGAACCACTGTTTGGTAAACTTAAACGCAGAGGCAAATTCATCTTACAAGAAGAGGGTGTAAACAGAGAGTTAAGTAATGACACACACACACATATATATTCACATCTGCTTTTTCCAGGTGGGACAGCAGTCAGATGCACAGAGCTGTATATCTAGAGCTATGTCTCTGGGCATGCCCAGCCCGTGTGTGCATACAGGAACTTGTGCAGTGGTAGTGTACATACACACAGGTACCTGCTCACTTGCACAGAGTTCGTGTGTACTATGGTACTTATTAGCAGCACACACTTGTGTACATTCAACTTGCCACACTAGCATACATGTTACACAGACGCTCACTTACGTACAGTCTTTACTAATGCACATGTGCTTACAAACACAAGACCTGCTTGCACGTAAAGCTTGAGCACACTAATGTGTGCAGTGTCATACACATTAATATACGCATGTCTGACACAGAGCCATGCTCATGCTTGTAGAACCTGTGCAGACTCACAAGCACAGAGCTGTGCACAGACCCACTCACACTTGAGAGTGTGTAATTTAACACACGTGTAAACAGTAGTGCACACATCACGTATATACTTCAGTGCATCTATGTGAATAGTGCTGTGCACACTAACACACATGTACACTGTGCAAAGCAGGACGTGTACACTCACATCTGGGCACACTAGAAAACACATGTGCACACAGAGCTGTATTCACTGGCACACGTGTACAGCACTCTGTGAGAGGTGTCCTTACCCCAACGCCCCCATGGGTTTCTCCTGGTGGGATCCTGTCACAGTGGGGATAGGGGCAGGAGAGGGGAGTACAGTTTAAAGAGCACTCTCTGTACCTTTGGGGTAGGAACAGACATGCTTGTCTTAAAGAAAAAGTTAAAGAGTGACTACACTGGATTTTTGCTTTTTGCCTCTCACTCCATAAGGGTAAAACTGAGCACTTTTTGCTGTCTTGTTTTCTTCAGGAGCCTGATTAGTACAAAGGAGAGGATTAAGAGTGTTCTTGGCTGTGGGAGGACAGCCTGGAAGGAGATGTAGAGTGAAGCTTTCAGGACACAGGCCTTAGCTGAAGAAAACTTCCTATGAGCCAATCAAGAGAGGAAATTACTAGACATGGGCACAGAGTTGGGCCCAGGGAGTAAAGCAGGGCAGGTAATCTGGTTTGGGCATTTCACCCTCTTTCAGCCCCACAGAAATGGGGCTGCACTAGTTTGGGGCAATGGGAAGGCAGACATGAAGAGGAAAACAGTCTTTTTACTCTCTCAGTGCTTGCTCAATTTAGGGAGCTTGTGCAGTGCTCCTCAGTAGTCCCAACCATAAGGTGGTCAGTGGCTCTGAGAGGCAACAGGGATTTCTATTATGGTAGGAAATGACAGGCACACTCTCGTCTCTAAAACTCATCTGCCAGTACACTCCTTCTTAATTTGCTTGGCAACTACTAAATGAAAAGCTTAAAGATTAAAGAAGAATAAAAGCTCAGATGTTTAGCAGCCCAGAGGAGGGCAAGGGAAGAGGGGAGAGTATCCTCCTCCTCCTTTGAGGACTTCTTACTTGCTCCCTGTCTTATCTTAATTAGTCTAACCACAGGCTCTCTAGACAGACCCCGCCTCCCCGATTAGCTAGAAGGAGAAAAGAAAAGAAAAGAAAAGAAAAGAAAAGAAAAGAAAAGAAAAGAAAAGAAAAGAAAAGAAAAGAAAAGAAAAGAAAAGAAAAGAAAAGAAAAGAAAAGAAAAGAAAAGAAAAGAAAAGAAAAGAAAAGAAAAGAAAAGAAAAGAAAAGAAAAGAAAAGAAAAAAGAAAATAAGAAAGAAAGAAAGAAAGAAAGAAAGAAAAGAAAGAAAGAAAAGAAAGAAAGAAAAGAAAGAAAGAAAGAAGAAAGAAAGAAAGAAAGAAAGAAAGAAAGAAAGAAAGAAAGAAAGAAAGAAAGAAAGAAAGAAAGAAAGAAAGAAAGAAAGAAAGAAAGAAAGAAAGAAAGAAAAGAAAAGAAAGAGTCATGATCCGCTAGAACAAGCGGGGTGTTGTGATGGTTTGTTTACCGATCCCAAAAGTGCAAAAGGCAAACAGAAGGGGACTATCAGTTTAATCACAACAAATGCACCTTTATTTGTGGGGCCAACAGCAAATGTAATAGAAGGATCAGAAAAGGAGATAAAGGATAGAAAGAGAAAGAAGAAGGGGGAAAGGGTATAGCTACCAACACAGATGAAATCCTCACTGGTCCGGACAATGGAGATCTGTCTTGTCGCATTGGGGAGAATCTCAAAGTCTTGGTTAACTCAGGGGTCTTTTATAGTCCTCCGTCGAGGGGGGAAACAGGCAAAAGACAATGAAAGTCTATTGAAATAGTTGAGGGGGAACAGATACAATGAAGAATAAGTCCATTGAAGCCACCGAGGGGGAACAGGTCATGTTATCAGCAGTGAAGCGAGAGCCATTTTCTTCTTGGTCCAATAACCACACCTGGGCAAACATCTTGCATCAATCAGGCCAGCCCTCCTCCCTGTGATAAGGGTCTCAGTCCTTGGGAGGGGGCTTCAATCTCTGTCCGTCACGGTGGTCATGAGGCAGATGAGGGGTCTTCCGTGGGAGATCACCAGAGTTACCCCACAAAGTTCATTTGGCCAAGAGGTGGGAAAATTCAGGGGTTAAGCAGGTATCGTGAAGCAGGTGTAAGCATGTAGAACAATCCTCTCCTTGCCAGGTCTTTGCCAGATCCTTGCTAGGCCCTGCTCGAAGCAGTGTTCCATGGTGGCACAGCAAACATACCTGCAAACAATCATCCACCTCACCCAAGCCGGAATTCCATCCAGGGTCTCCAGGATCTCAGTCTCTGCCATTCTGGCAAATGTGAGGCAAAAATGAGGGGAACTTCGGACCGTCTCTTACAGGAAGGAAGGAAGGAAGGAAGGAAGGAAGGAAGGAAGGAAGGAAGGAAGGAAGGAAGGAAGGAAGGAAGGAAGGAAGGAAGGAAGGAAGGAAGGAAGGAAGGAAGGAAGGAAGGAAGGAAGGAAGGAAGGAAGGAAGGAAGGAAGGAAGGAAGGAAGGAAGGAAGGAAGGAAGGAAGGAAGGAAGGAAGGAAGGAAGGAAGGAAGGAAGGAAGGAAAAGAAAGGAAAATTAATCCACAAACATCAGAGGTTTATGTCCAGAAAGGAGACAGAGGAATCCTTTTCCTTTATTCAAATAAAGGGAGAGGCCATGGGGCATTCCCCTGGCATCTCTCAAATTTTTGGAGGATGCAACCTCTTTTTTATCCTAATTTCCTGGCCAAATTTCCCTTCTCTCTTTCCCCATTGGCTGAGGTACTTGAGAGGTACAGACTTCCCAATATGCCGGATACCGAAGATTTCCCTCTAATGTATAACCCTCCCTTTTAATTTTTAATTCTATACAGAATTTAGGGGGTTTTCCCCATTGTTTATTTCATCTTTCAATGTCTAACTTCATTTATCAGTAAACCTTAAGTTTATTTGTAAAAGCAAATATCTTTTTCCATTCATCAATCAGTGGAATCCTTCCCATTGTTTCTTTTATCTCTCAGTGCTAGTTTTATCTACCAGCAGACCCACAGCTTGTTTGTAAAGACAAATCCACCATTCCTCTCAATCCCTCTTCTTTTATTTTTTTAATAATTGTCTTTACAAACTTTAGTTATCAATGACTCAATTTCCTGTTCCCAGGTCTTTTTTGGTTTTGCCACTATTTGCAGTGACATCAATTTCTGTTCTTTTGTAGCCATCTCTGGATCAGTAGGCATGGCTATTACCTGCATCCCTTGGATCACATGTTGAATAAGTTGTACTGAGCAAGGGATCATGCATGGTAAAAAGATTAGAGTTGCTACAGCACATAAGAGAAAAAAAAGCATTTGATTAATCCATAGTCCACCAGGTAACCATGAAAACATGTCCCATTCCCATCCTTTCCATGTTTAGACCACCACCTTTCCATTGTAATTATGGAAGGAACACCTTACCCAGCTACCATTAGTGACCTTAACATGCATTTGCTTCCATCTGCCTTGATATCTGGAACAATCATAAGGGGAGCAGTTGGGGGTCCAACAATCTAAACCCAAAGATAAAGTCCAGTCACAAACGCTTTTTCCCACATACATGTTTCCTGTTCTATTTAGACAATAAATGTCTCTTTCAGAAGAATGAAGCTGCCATGGACTTCCTTCTTCATCCCAAAATCCTGTTCCATTATGGACCTCACTCAGGGTGATAACCCACCATTTAGGCTTGACTGGGCTGGCCACCCATGGCCAGCTTTCAGATCCTCCTGGGCCTCCACAGACCCAACAATTGCTAAGGTTAAAGGTTTTTGCTACTTCTTCTCCCAAGGTTAAAAAAATTATTTTCCCACTTTTGGCCCCAACCTAATTGACAATATAAGGGTAAGATTATTAAGAGAAGCACTCTAACGGCATAATCTAATCTCCTAACCTAATTTTCACTTTCACATTGTCTTCCGCACCACCTGTGGCGAGAGAAGGCACAGAAACAGTTTAACATAAAGAAAACAATGCCAGTGAGGATTGGCCCCCAATGACTGGAGATCCGAGAGGAGGGATGCCCACACAGACTATTTCAGCAGGCAATCTGTGGTTTGGCACACAGGGCTTCCCCTGATGTCGACGCACTGGCTGCTGCTCCAGTCCACTCCTGTGGAGTGTCAGTCGTGGCTTCCCATCCTTTTCCTCCAGCTGAGACGTCCAAATCTCCAGGGCCTCAGAGACCTTGACCCAAGTGTGATGGGTCCACCTGTGTTCAGCTGTCTTGACGGCTGTTTCTGCGGTCAGCAATACCTGGAAAGTTCCATGCCACTTCGCCACCAGGGGTGCTTCTTTCCACTCCTTAACTAGAACCCAATCGCCTGGCTGGATGTTGTGAACAGCAAAGTCCAAAGGCCGGGGCTGTGCCAGCTGAGCTTCCTGTCGAGAAGATTTCACAAGAGACAGTATCCTGGCCACATATTGTTTCAAATATACATCACTTATCTCTACCTCCTGTGAAAAACGCCAATCACATGGTTTTTAAAATTGTAAAAGTTTAATAATAATAAAATGGTTATAAAAATTTTAATACAATTAGAGTAATAAAAATTTAGAGTTAGGACAATTACAAGACAATAAAAAGCAAAGAATTATGGACACCCAGATGCTCTCGGGCACTTAAGCCCCGACAAGTATGTTTTGTGAACAAAGGAATAACCCTTAAAACCATACATTGTTGCATATTCATACATACTTCATGGTTATGCATACATTCTATTTAAAATAAGAAACTCTGTCTGGAATATGTCAAGTCCTTCTTTCAATCCCCACGGCGTCTTCAAGTCTGTGCAAGGCCTGAAGAAATTATCTTCTTCTGATAAGAAAACCATAAATTCCTCTTTTCTGGAAGATTTAGGTGTTCTGTGACTGTTATCTCGAAGCGAGTATCTCATTCTTTTCAAAAAAACCCCCACATTCATAGTTTCTATTTTAACTACAAAACTACATTTACCATACTATTAAAATGTTAATACAGCACTTCTAATCAATATAACATAATACATATAGTAATCAATTTAATATTTGCAAAAAGCCAATCATAAAAATGGGCATTTTTCACACCCCCCACTAGGCTGAGAATTACAAGAGTAAGGAATTCCAAACATCAATTCAAAGGGAGATAATAGAATATCTCCCCTGGGTCTGGCCCGTATTCTTGCCAAAGCCAGTGGCAAGAGCTGTACCCATGGCATCTTAGTTTCTATCACCAGCTTCAGGAGGTGTTTCTTTATTTCTCATTCATCCTCTCAACCCAGCCCAAACTCTGGGGGTGCCATGGGGTATGTGACGAAGCTCACCCCCATTTTGGGGTGACCCCAGGAGGTGGTAAAGTCTCTCCTCCAACCCGGGCCTTCAAAGAAAGACTCAGTAGTCTTCAGTCGTCCAGTCTCAAGGTAGTTTATTGCATGTTATCTCAAAGCACATACACTCCCTGACATTCTCTCTGACTCCTTCTCCCTCCGGGTCTCTCTCCGTCTCCCTCCGTCTCTCTCCGTCTCCCTCCGTCTCTCCCGCCCAAGGGGCTGGTGCCATCTTTTATACCACACATTACGTATTAAATGTTTATAGTTTTTCCCTGTTGCAGTGTGCAGCTACGCAAACGGAGCAAAAGGGCTTTGTGAATTTGAGATGGGAGTTTCTATTTCCTAAACCTAAAGCTGGAGTTTCTGTTCTGTATTTTTACGTGTATTCATCCTTCCCCCTGGAGTTATTCCCATTGGATTTTACCTATAATGTATTCACACTGGGCATTGTTCTATTGGTTTCACCTTATCTCTTATTTTCCCCTATAAAACCTTTGTCTGGACCCCTGATCGTGGTCACTTGTATGTGCGGCGATCGGGCAAATACAACCTACTTTGGACTGCACAACAAGTGTCCAATCTCTCGAGTCTCTTTATCCCGGTCTTGCTCGCGCTCTCTAAACAGCTCTGTCCGTATCAGACGAACCCACAAAGGTGTTTGTTGCCTCTCTCTCTCTGGCGGCTCCCAGAAGCGCCTGGCCAGCGCTCCGGGAAACTGTAACCGGGCGAAAACAAAGAAGTCGGAGAGAGGAGAAAAGAACGAAAAGCAACATTTCCCCAATGCCTATCACCTATATTGAACAGTGACTTTCTACTCTAAACCAATCTGTGAGTGCCAACATGACCAAGAACATGGGGAATAGGAAGGAGAACGAAGGAGGACAGGGCACGCCCAAATCCCTCCATCTTAGAACTTCTGACCCCCATGTACAAAACTCAGACCCCTCTGTACAAGGCCTAAAACCCCTCTGTACAACACTCAAAAATCTTTCACTTTGTGACTACTTCTATTATAATTTCTAAACTTTTGTGATTTCTTGTTCTTCCTGCAAGGTTGGTAAATTGTTCCATGGATCAAATTCAAAACCACAGGGGTTTCTGGCTGCCTGCCAGGGTCTCAGAGGCTTCTGACCTGGACCCGGAACATCCAAGAGTGTCTGAGGGACACCTTGGGTTCCAACAGGTATGAAGATTCCATTGTATCCCTAAGGCAGTCATAATTCCTTGAAGAATTTTTCCTGTAAAATGAGTTTCCCTGAGTCTATTGCTTCCACAATCCCATATCTTGGAATTATTTCTTTCAAAAATACTTTAAAAACTGATCCTGTAGTTGCTGAACTGGCTGGAAATGCTTCTGGCCACCCTGTTAACTGACATACTATTACCAGAAGATATTTAAATCTTGCCACTCGGGGCATTTCAGTAAAATCCACCTGGCATCTCTGGAAGGGATGTACAGCCCAAGGCCTCCCTCCCCCTCTGGCAAGTTTCTTTGCAACTCTGTTATTGGTTTTAGCACAAATCAAACAACCCTCAATAGCTCGCTTTGCCAGAGTAAAAAGACCCACAGCAGCATACGTTTTGAGGAAGGCTTCTGCCAGTCCTTGGGAGCCCAAATGACTCCCTTCATGAAGTTGTTTTAACAAGTGTAAGGCCAGAGCTTTTGGTATCCACTGCTTGCCATCCCTTGTAACCCAATTATCCCCTCTTTCCTCTGCCCCACTCTTTTTAATTATCTCAAGTTCCTCTGGTGGAAAAGACTGTTTCTCTGTCAGCGAGGCAGTCCCTGGAAGCAAAGGGAGGATCTTAGAGATTTTTGGCAACAATGCAGCTTTCCAAGCTTCTTCATCAGCCAGTCGGTTCCTATTACCTCCTCCGAGCACCCTGCCTGGTGCCCCTGGATATGTATTATTGCTAACTTTTTTTTCCTAAGTTCACCACCTCCAACAGGCGAGAGATTAAGCTCTCATGAGCTAACATCTTTCCCCTGCAGGTTAATAAATCCTATTTCTTCCCATATTTTCCCAAATGCATGTATCATCTCATATGCATACTTAGAATCAGTAAAAACATTCCCTGTCTTGTCCCGGTATAATTTACAGGCTCTCACAAGGGCATACAGTTCCACTGTCTGAGCTGACCAGGTGGGTGGTAACCTCCCCCCTTCCTTTAATTGCCTTCCATTCATGATAGAGTATCCTGTAAATAGTTTCCCTTCTATCACCCTTGAAGACCCATCAATAAACACATTTTCTCCCTCAGGCCAGGGAGCATCCTGCAAATCCTCCCCAGCCAGGGTCCAGAGGCCAACCACCCGAACACAGCCATGGGTCTCCTTTTGGCCCCCCCTCCCCAAGGCTGCCCAAGCTGGTTTAACCGAGTCTGGGTTAAACCCCTCCCCATTTCCAAATTCTAAATCCTCCTGTTTCATCAAACAAGATTCACACTGTAATAACCAAGTGCTGGTCATTCACTTAGAGGCTATCTCAGCTAACAAAGCTTTAATCTGATGTGAAACAACCATACACCCTCCCCTTGTCAGCCCTCAGGCCTCAGCCACTACCAGAGCTGTGGCCGCACAGTTCTGCAGACAATAGGGACAGTGTTCTGGTTTGAAAGCAAAATCAGTGAGAGACTCAAAGTCAGAAATACAATTTATTAGGAAAAGGGAAAAATAAAACAAAATCCATGCAATAATGCAAAAGTAAGACCACTGACAGAGTCAGAATACAACCTGACACCCTTTTGGTCAGGGTGTTGGTAGCAGTCCAAATTGGAATGGCTGCAGTCCCCCTGGAAATCCAGCGGAAAAGCCTGAGTCTGGTGTCCCAAAAACCCAGATTATATCCAGTTAGGAATGCTTGGCTCCTCCCCCTGGGCAGAGCATCTCACAATGGGATGCTGTAACTTCTATCAGTCATGCAGTGACATTCAATAGCCCATTATCAGCAGATGTCTCCCCAGAGGGAGGATTGGTTGTGGAAGAGATAAGGAAAACTGTCCACTTAACAGAAGACAACTGCCATACTGATGGCAAATGGAATACATCTTGCCTTGCAATCTAGGACAGCCAGCCTCTGGCCACCAGTTCTAACAGCTCAGAAAAAAAGCAACAGGCCTCCATATTCCCCCATGTTCTTCCACCAAAATTCCTTTAGCATGATCCTGTTTAACATCCACATATAGTTCAAATTCCCCCTCCGAGTCCAGACGAGCCAAGACAGGGGCATCAACCAACCCGTCCTCCAATTCTCCCAAGCTTTGCTCTCCTTCTGATGTCCACACCATGACACAAAGACTATCCTGGGTTAAAAAGTCACGCAAAGGTCTGGCCTGTGAAAAATGGATATTAAATGATCGGCTCTTTGTAGCAGCCACAGGCCCTGCAAGGCCTCCCTGGCGGTCACTTGCCTAAGATAAGAAAGGCCTAGTCATGATGACTGGACCAAAGAAGCCCCTCTTCCGCCTTCAGAACCTCGTTACCTCTCTGTAAGACCATAGGTCATATTCACCTTGACCCTTACTATTGGACTGTTTCCCACAACCCCTACACCCTATATAAACCCCTATTTCTGCCCAGTTCAGCAGAAGAGCTGTCACTGAAACCCTTTGCAGAAGCTGCCAATAAAGACACATCTGTGGAATCTCATACAGCCTTCTTCTCTCTCTCTCCCTGCGTCTGCCGAGGCACTTAGCAAGCAAAGAGCTGAAATCACTGAAGAGATGAATTCACCAAAGAGCTGATCTCACTTAAGAGCTGAGCTGCTTACTAAGATTGCCTGCGGCTGGGAGCCTGCCTGAGGGACCTGGACAGGTTGTGCTTAGCGCTCTCCGGGACACCTACGGCAGCTGGGGTCAGATAGACCCTGAGAACCCCAGGCCGTAATACGTGGTGCACCAAACTGGCGTGGTGGCATCCTGGCACTCCAGAGAGCAGCATTCTCCTGAACTGTCACTGCCTCGGGTCGTTACGACCTCCTGAAGAAAAGTTCTCTGTTATAGAAGAAGTTATTTGAAGAGGCATCCGGCGACCCTCCATATCGACATCTGGGACGAGATCCTGAGGAGTCGGACATGGCAGACCACTCACCAGCAGTTTTTGACCTACATTCGGCTGAAGAAAAGTAAGTTTTAAAGCAGCCTTTTTTGCACACTTTTACCTTGGGTCCTTTTTTTTTTTTTTTTTCGTTTTCTTTTTCTTTTCTACTGCTGGGGGAGGGGGGGGGGGAGGGAATTATATCAGAATGGGATCAAAACCTAGTAAATTAAAACAATCCCAGAACGAGAGAGACTTATATTTACAAATCCTAGAAATCCTATCCACTAACAGCTTTTCTTCCTCTAAAGGCAATCTTTCAAAAACTAACTGGAAAAAATTAATAAAATGGATTATTTCTCAGTTTCTGGACACTAACACACACTCTATTGGTTTAGATTCTTTTTGGGACACAGTAGGAACAAGAATATACACTCTCCAAATTAATGAAGACTCTTCTGTAACTTGGTTTTTACCTCTTTTTCATTCTATTACTAAAGTGGTCAAAAAGACAAATATAAAGAGCTCAATTTCTCTGCAGTCTTCCCCTGCTGAGGGTATTCCAACCTTCTCACTCCCATCAGACACTGTCTCTTCAAATACTAATAAGCCTGATAACATTCCTCTTCCCTCAGAAAAACCTGAAACCTATTCTCAGTTTTCTCTGGGTCCAAACACCGGTCCTGGGACCCATCCACACTCGGCCCTCCTTCCTGGGAAGGGGAACATGGAAATTACGCCATGCCCACCCACTCTCTCTGCACCCGCGGGGTCCGCGGAGCCCACCTATTCTTCGCCTTCCCCCCCAGATGCGGCAAGCGTGGATTCTGCTCCATGGATTACAAAGTATACAGCACCCTGCTTGCACCCTCCCCCCACGCTATCTTCGGGTGTAACGGCACTGGTTTCTATCGGGTCCTCCTGGCCTCACTCCAACATCTCCGCGCAGCCCGTCGTACCCCCTCCACCCCTGCCGCCGTACCTCTCACCCCTGCTGTGGGTCTCCCCACCCCCGCTCCAATTCCTGCCTGCCTGCCTGCCACAGCCCCACCGAACCTCGCTGCACGCCCCGACGTGCCTGCTGTGGCGGTGGCAGCTCCCCCCAACCCCACCGCCTCCTTTCCCCTGCTTGTCCCTTGCCCGCAATCCCCAGGCGTTGCAAGCACCCACCTACCTTCAGTGCCCCCTGAAGTGCACCTCTGAGACCCTCCACAGTGGCACCCCACTTCTCCATGTGCCTCAGTCCTGCACAGGCTATGCCACACGTGCCATTGCCTCTCCACTGCTGCCTCCCTGTAGCCAAGCTCTGCCATGTGCCTCCTCACACTCTCTTCAGCCCCCTACACCCCTGCAAACTTTCGCTCCAACATGCCCAAAAACGCATAGTACACCTCCTGCTCACTTTCACTCCTCGGCTGAGGCCAGTGAGTCCGATTCTGACACAGAGGACATTGAACCATGGGCTCTAATCAAAATGGAAGCGACTCAGGCAGGGGATTGGGAACTAGCTCAGAAAATTTCTGCCTTCTCAGTAATTTATATAAAGGGAAAAAGAGGTGGGGCCACCACTAAAAAAATGTGGGAAACTAACACAAATAAAGAACTGATACAACTATGAAATATAGCCAAAGAACACGGTAGAAGTTCACATATTTTTAGAAATTTCCTAGAAGCTATCTTCTCGGCACATGTTTTAGTACCTCACGATGTCAAACAGCTGGCTGGAGAAGGGGATTTACAGAAACCCTCTGACCAAGCTAACACCTTACCTAAGGCAGCACTACAGAACTTGGTTATTGCAGCAAAAACCTCCTTACTACTTAGCCCAGATGACTCTATCCCTACCCAACACTTCTCTAATATTAAACAAGGAGTAGATGAAAGCTTTATCAAGTTTGGAGACAGAATTAAGGATGCTCTGGAAAAACAGATAGAGAGAAGAGAGGCAAGAAAAGAACTGTTGTGTAAACTTGCCATGAGTAATGCTAATGAACAGTGTAAAACAATTCTGAGGGCCCTACCTTGGGATACCATAGAGCAAATGGTGGAAAGCTGCACACGTCACATGTCCACTGAAAACACAGTGGCCCAAGCTGTTGCAAAGGGTATTGCAGAAGGCATTTCTGGTGCATTTGCAGTAGTGACTTCCAAAGACCAGGGCCACTGCTTCCACTGTGGAGACTTTGGACATTTTATAAAGGACGGTCCAGACAGGGCACCTAGCCGAAACCCCTGTAACTCCTACCAAAAACCCCAGAATCAGCAGGGCTACCAGCAGCATTTGGGAAAATTCCAGTGGAGTGAGGCCCGGCCCCGCGCAAAGACAACAAATCAAAAGCCGTTCAGACTCAACCACGCATCATCCCAAGAGATTCTAGATCACATGAAGAGGATCCAACACATGGAGCGATACAGATAGGAACCTGGCGCCAGCTGGTAACTGCTCTGTCTATTGACTTTAATAATAAGGATGTTTATCATGTTCCCACAAGCAAGCATGGGCCAAAAGGTGGTCCTTTTGACATTGCAATTATAGGGGACACTCTCCATGGCCCAGAGGAAATCTTTGTCATTCCAGAAGTACAAACAGTGCACCTGGGACAAGAAGTCGCTGTCCAGCTGTGCTGCATGTACTTACCATTTTACCTTTCACTTGGAACTCCGATCGCACAAGCCTTTCTACTCCCAAAGAATCACAGGGAACAGCTTCCTCTCAACCCTACAGCAATATGGGCACAAGTTGTGGGACCAAGTAAGCCTACCATCGAGTGTGGTCTATCCTGCAGAGGAGAGAAGATCCACCGAGCAGGGATGCTGGACACCGCTGTGGACGTGACCATCATCGTTCGCTCAGAATGGCCAGCACACTGGGAACTACAACCAGTAGCAGGCATGATTTCAGGGATTGGTGGAGCCACAGTGTCTATGCCAAGCAAGCACAACATCCTCGTCGAAGGGCCTGAAGGCAAGTTGGCAACCATCCGCCCATTTGTGGTAAGGGCCCTCATCACCATTTGGGACAGTGATGTTCTGTACCCATGGGGAGCTTCCCTACGTCTTCCCAGTTGGGATTTCTGACTGGGGCCACTGAGGAGCGTGCACTACCAGATACCCCTCGGCTCACCTGGAAATGCCAAGACCCAACCTGGACTGACCAGTGGCCCCTCTCTAAAGTAAAACTGCGTGCACTACAAGCCCTTGTGGAAGAACAGCTCGCCAAAGGCCACATCATCAAGACCACCAGCCCTTGGAACTACCCAGTCTTCGTACTGCAAAAACCTGGGATGGACAGGTGGAGGCTCCTCCATGACCTTCGCAAAATCAATGAGGTAATCGAGGATATGCCCCCTCCAGCCTGGCCTGCCTTCACCATCGATGCTGCCTCGAGACTGGACCCTTGCCATCATAGATATTAAAGACTGTTCCTTCAGCATTCTGCTGCACCCCCAGGATGCTCCATAGTCTGCTTTCTCCGTTCCCTCTCTTAACAGAGAGGCACCACTCAAAAGATATCATTGGTGTTATCTTCCTCAAGGAATGAAAAACTCGCCTACTATATGCCAGTGCTACGTCGCTCACATCCTGTCTCCTGTTCAGAACCTTTTTCCAGATGCAATCATCTACCACTATATGGATGATATCCTGGTCTGTGCATCAGAAAAAACTTACTTAGACATAGCAGTTAAAAAGACAATCGAAACCATAGAAAAAGCAGGGTTTGAGATCTGTGAGGACAAAATACAGTACACCAACCCATGGACTTATCTTGGATTCCGGATCCGTGAAAGGACCATCATACCCCAGCAGCTCGCCAACCGAGACGAACCAAAAACCCTGAGAGGCTTACAGAGTCTGTGCGGATCCATCAATTGGGTACATCCCCTGCTAGGAATTACAACAGAGGACCTCGCTCCCCTCTTCAGCCTTCTCTGTGGCAACGAAGACCTGGACTCTCCATGCACTCTCACAACAGAAGCCCGAGACACCATCACCAAGGTCCAAGAAACCCTATCTTCATGCCAAGCCCATCTCTTCGAGCCCAACCTGCCATTCCAGTTCGTCATTCTCAGAAAAGTACCCCGGTTCTATGGACTGATTTTCCAATGGGATTCTCAACTCTGAGACCCTTTATTGATACTGGAATGGATCTTTACAAACAACCAACCTTCAAATACAATTACCACCTTCCAAGAAATAATGGGACATTTAATAAAAAAGGCCAGAACTCGCCTCCGCTCCCTTGCTGGGTGTGAGTTCACATGCATATATTTGCCACTGACCACTGGGGACCTGGAGCATTTGCTCCAGACCACTGAAAATCTCCAGTGCACCCTTGATAGCTATATAGGTCTAATTTCCATCCATATCCCAAAACATAAACTTTTTAATCGTGATGCGGCCTTTAATCTGGCCCCAAAATTAGTCCAAAGTAAAACCTCTCAAACCTCTAACAATTTTTACAGATGGCTCAGGGTCATGCCACAAGTCTGTAATGACCTGGATGGACCCTAAGACCCAAAAATGGGAATCTGACATCCAAATAGTGGAGGGATCGCCACAGATTGCAGAATTAGCAGCTGTTGTCAAAGCCTTTGAGAAATTCAAAGACGAACGCTTTAATCTGGTCACAGATTATGCATATGTTGCTGGTATAGCTATGAGAGCAGAACACGGTCTGGTCAAAGAGGTTTCCTGACGCTGTTTAGCAGGATGGGAACGGAGAACTCCAGATCAGAAGGCTAAGAAAATGAGCTCTGATTTATTTCAAATGCACCGCTCTATATATAGAGAACATCGAGAAGGCTAATTTCAATGGTTGTCGAGTGAAAACATATCACACCATTGGTGTGCAGTGAATGATGCACAGTAGCAGAACCTATCTATAAACAATGTGAATAACAAGATAGATTAGAGAATTATTTACATTCTTTCCCAACTGTTTCCCAGGCTCTTGCCTGGTTAGAAAACCTTTCTCTTTCTCTCTGACTGAGCTGAGAATATCCACATTTCCCCCTTTTTGTTTAAAGAAGGAGGCCATGCCTGTCATCTTCCTGCGGGGCCCCTTGCAGGAAAGAGGACAAACACAACTCAGAGGTTTATCAGTTGACAATCGAAACCCCCATCGGACATTAGCTCAGTTCAGTCAAAGAGATTTCCACTTATTCCTTTATTATAACTTGCTATCAACTTAACTACTAATTTCAAGAAACCCATCACCAACTCCAAAACATTGTTAGTCTGCGTGTTACACAGGCAGCCTAACTCGTCAACAGTCTGTTTCCGGAAACTAAACAAATGTTCACTCTCCACTTGTGGAGGGACCAGCTGGCTGATGGTCGGTGTCTTGATCCTCGTCTGAAGACCATGATGATGGTCAGCACCATGGTCACTGTCTGAAGGCCGTCTGCCGACCACCTTCTGTTTCTGCTGTCACAGGTCAGGGCGCACACACTTCACAGGTATCCATCGTACCCCGGTACCTGTGGAGACACATGCATACCCGCGGCCCCAAGTGATGAGGTCGCATGGGCCTTCCCACTTGTTTGTGGCAAGGTCCCGCACCCAGACCTTTGCTCGGGGCAAGTGCGCCTCACCTGCTGGATGCAGTGAAAGAAAATTATTCAGGATAACAGGAATCTCTGAATTTCTTGGCACTGTCAAATGGCTGATTGTATATAAAGCTTTCTCCAACCTACTGTGTGGGGTCTCCCCTGGCATTCCCCCTTTTTGTTTTTCCAGAACACGGTTTAGAGCACCATGAGTGCGTTCAACGATGGCTTGACCAGTTGGCGAATGTGGAATGCCAAATTTGTGAGAGATTCCCCACAAGCATAAAACCTGACGTGTCTTCTGTGAGACATAGGCAGGGCCATTGTCAGTTTTCACACACAAAGGTATTCCCAAAACTGCAAAAGCCATTCTCCAATGGGCAATCACACCGCGACCCTTCTCCCCTGTGCGAGCAGATGCCCACATGGCGGAGGAGAAGGTGTCAATAGACACATGCACATACTTGAGTCGACCAAACTCGGCAATGTGAGTAACATCCGTTTGCCAAAGCTGCAAGGCCTTTAGGCCTCTGGGGTTCACCCCTGCCAGTAAAGGCGCAGCACACCCATGACAGTCAGCACAAGAACTGACAATGTCACGAGCTTCGGTTGACCTCAGATCGAATTGCTTCTGCAAAGTATGTGCACTTTGATGAAAGAAATCATGTGATGCCTTGGCTTGTGCAGTTCTGTCAGGCTGAGGTGCCACCCATGCCGGGTTGGCCAACCTGTCAGCCCTGGCGTTACCTTCTGTGATAAAACCTGGTAAAGTGGTGTGACTCCAAATGTGCAGGATGTGGTACGGATGAACCCAGGCCTGAATTGCGCACCACAAGGCTCTCAACAATTGAAACAAAACTGCATTGTTGACCTCTTTCAGCAGTGAGCAGTCCAACTGCTGGGTTATGTCTGCAACATAAGCAGAGTCAGTGACCAAGTTTAATGGCATCTGAGAAAATCTCTGAAACGCCATTGCAACAGCTTTCAGTTCAACCAATTGAGTTGAACCGGACACGTGGCCTTCCAACACTTGCCATCCAGACTCATCCTTCCAGGTCACAATGGCCTTTCCCGTTTTCCCTGAACCGTTGGTAAAGACGGTGGGTCCCCGCACTGGCACTCGACTGTTTTTCGGTCTTAAGGACAAACTGGTTGTTTTTGCCAGTTGCAGTAATTTATGACTGGGCAGATGGTAAACAATTTACCCTGGAAAATTTTGCAGCACACTTTGCAAGGGAGCGCTGTTAATGAAACACCATTCAAAAGTGTTCCGCTCCACTAGAAGAACGATCCTCGCGGTATCAGCTGCCATCAACTGTAAACACCAATGACGGCATTTGATTATCAACTGGGCAAACAAATCAAGCAGCAAAGACGCCGTCTTTTTCAATTGATGGGGTAAAAAGACCCATTCCAAGATGTGCAAAGGATCAGGCCATTTGTCATTCCATTGGCCAATGACACCTGTGGGATGACTGTCTGGACAGGTAATGAAAACAGTGATATCAATGGAAGGGTCTACTCTATAAACTTGACGAGCAGAAAAAGCCTGTTGGACCTCCTCCAACGCTTGTCGCGCTTCAGGAGTCAATTTCCGAGGTGAATTCAGATCTGAGTCCCTCTTTAAAAGGTTGAACAGAGGGGATATCCGCTCTGTGGTGCTGCCTTCTGCTGAGAAGGCGGGCGACCTGGTTTCAAGACACAGCACGGCGACCCGGCCTCGCCCGGGTCACTCGGTCCACTGACATGCACAGACACCAATGTGGTGGATGGTCAAATGGCGTTTATTACCTTATCTCATGAGGTTAAATAGTCAAGGGGGTCTTACTACGTCAAAGGGGGACGGTGGGTCTGGCTAGGGTTAGTAAGGAGTGGAAAACTACTGGAGTTAGGAGGGGCTGCATGCTTCAGGGGTGATTGATTACCTATAGCAGGATGAGGGGGGAAGGGTCTTGCTTTCCGTCACATCCCGAGATTTTCCGTTCGCCTGTCCCTATCCACCACACTGTGGTCAGTCCCAAATAGGGACGTAACCAACTGATGACCCCAAGCAATTTTTGAGCATCATTCAGGGTCGTGATAGACTTTGGGAATTGCACCTCTTGATGCTGAATAGTTCGTTCAAGAATTTTGACTCCTAGGTACTTCCAAGGAGGATGGCTTTGAACCTTTTCTGGAGCCACTTGCAGTCCATATGAATGCAAGGCGGCGAACAACTGAGGCTGTACCCTCAGAAGTTCCTCCTGAGTGGGCGCCGCCACCAGGATGTCATCCATATAATGATAACAATACACGTCAGGGAACTGCTCACGGACTCTGGACAAGGCCTGAGCCACATACCATTGACAGATAGTCGGACTGTTCTTGCAGCCCTGTGGCAAAACTTTCCATTGATATCTCCATACAAACTCAGCATTGTTGATGGCAGGCACGGTAAAGGCAAACTTTGGCCTGTCATCAGGATGCAACGGGATGGTAAAGAAACAGTCCTTCAGATCAACAATTAAGATTTTCCATCCCGTGGGGAGCATGGTAGGTGAGGGCATACCAGGCTGCAATGCCCTCATACTCTCCATGACTGCATTAACTTTCCGGAGGTCTTGTAACAGCCTCCACTTCCCCGACTTTTTCTTAATTAGAAAAACAGGAGTGTTCCAGGGACTGGTAGAAGGCTCAATGTGTCCCTGGCGAAGCTGATCCTGAACTAAATCATGAAGGGTGACTAACTTTTCATGTGGTAGGGGCCACTGGTTCTCCCAGACAGGTCTGGTCACCAGCCATTGTAAAAGCAGCATAGGATATTCTGCGCCCTTCTGCACAGTGGCCCCTATCAAAAAGCCGTTCCGATCCATACCCCCCAGGCCGCCAGCACATCCTGCCCCCAAAGAGTGATTGGAGCTGCAGTAACATAGGGCCGAACCTTAGCGGTCTGCCCTTCTGGATTTTTGATCAACACGGCCTGCTGGCTCAGAAATGTCTGCGCCACACCCCCCAACCCTTCAATGGCTGCTCCCACAAAGTCCAAAGGCCACTTAGGAGGCCATGCAGAAGAAGAGACGACTGTCACGTCGGCTCTGGTGTCGATCAAACCTTGCAGCTGAATCTGAGGCGGACTGGCACCTGGTAGAATCACAGAGCACGTCATTTGCGGACAGTCGGCAGAAATGACCGCAGACCAGAAGATCTGCGGTGGTCCTGTGGATCCAAAACCACCATCCCACGCGTCCGCTGATCTGCCCTGGGAACACATGACTGGAAAGGCACAAGTTGAGCAATGTGGGTCCCTGCTGGAATAATGACAGGGGGGGAGGGCGTGGAAACCATGGCACAAATTTGGCCCGTAAAGTCAGAATCAATGACACCTGGGTGCACAAAGATTCCCAAAAGTGTAACACTAGATCGTCCTACCAACAATGCACTCGATCCATGGCCTAAAGGCCCGAATGCGTTCAGAGGAACCTTATGCACCTTACTAGAATTTAAGATGACTGCTGCTGCGGTGTGTACATCCACCCTGGCAGAGCTGCGGGTGCTTGCACTGAGTTGGCTGAGACACGCTGTGCTGGTGCTGTGCCCTGGGGGACCACTTGTGTCGGCGCACAGTACCCCTGTGCACTCTTGCCCCCGTCTCCCGAGCCCGTCAAACCCTTACCATTAGCATGGTAAGCAGACTTGCATTTGTTTGCAAAATTACCTGGTTTCCCACACCTGGAGCACAAAAAGTTAGAGTCTGGCCCTTTCCTCACTTTTGCCCCCTGTCCCTGCTTGCCCTTCTTTCTTCCCTTCTTGCGTCAACCAGTCCCAGAGGATGGCATGCCTGCCTGCAAGGTTGCTGCCAGGACAGACATTTTATGGTCCACCGTACCAACCTTGGAACAAGCTTCAACCATGTCCGTCAACGATGGGTCACCCAGCAACGCATTTATAATTTTCCTGCAGTCTTCATTTGCATTTTCCCTTGCCAAAGTCTTGCAGAACACCTGCCTCAAATTTTCATCCTCAATCTGCTTTTCCAAAGCAGCTGCAAGCCTTTCAACAAATGGCAAGAACAATTCCTTGGCTCCCTGTACAATTTTCACATATCGTTGCTTGGGAGCGGCCGTCTCCATAGTTTTCATCAATGCAGCAAAGCCCACCTTCTGGGCCTGCTCAAGGATGATGGGGTGCCAAGTAGCCTGAACATCAGGATTGGCAAAGGCATTCTGCCCCATGAGCGCATCCACCCCCACACAGAATCTAGGGTCCATCTGAGGGTAATGCGCATTCTCAATTGCAACCCTTTTGGCCAGCCTCCTCCAGTTGTTCATAAAAACGTCAAACTGCACAGATTGAAACAACACAGAGGCCAGATGTTTAATATCATAGGGAGCCAGCAGGTCAGTGTTTATCACTCTTAGGACCTGCATCAACGGAACAGAGCCCAACCCATATTTCGCCACCTTATCCTGCAAGTCCTGCACCACCTTCCAGGCCATCACCTCGTGCCTGTCCTGCTGCCCTGAATTTGGGACTGCTTTGTGCACGGGAAAGGCCTGAAGCTTAGGTTGTGATGATGCCTCTTCGCCCTCATTCCCTTGTGCCACCTCCGGAGAGGCCAGAGGAACCAAGTGACCGGTAGCTACGGTCTCTTTTTCCTGGATTGGCGGGTTCAAGACCGCACGCCCAGGTTTCTCCACCCGCTCTATCAGATCCCAGTCACAAGCCTCCAAAGCCTGTTCTCTGACCGCTTCCCAGAAGCGGCGGGGGTTTATCGGCTGCACAGACACTCGACAGGGAGGGAGCGTCCACAGATCTCTCTGAGATGGCTGTCCCCCCCGGCGGTGTCGACATTCCGACATTCGGTCACGCCCCCTCGGCAGAGTGGGGCAGGACAGATCTTCACTGTCACTGCCAGCCCCCTGGGAGGGGGGCAAGCAGGACAGCCTGCGATCCGCACAGACAAGCGGGCTGACGGGAGGCAGTGAGGCTGGAGAAGCGGCTGCTGACCGCAAAACAGAAGAATTGGACACAGCTTCCGAGCCCGCAGGCCTCGAGAAGGAGGGGCCAGCCGCCGGTGACGGGACGGGGACCGGAGCCGCAACCGGCAACTCGGTGGATCGTCCAGTCGCAGGCGGCGGCACAAAGGGATCAGCTGGAGCCTGTGACACAACAGGTAGGGTGTGCGCCGAAGCTGCAGACATCGTAGGCACAAACGGCACTGGCTGCTGGAACACAGCAGGCAGCACAGGCACCGAGGCCACAGCGGTCGAAGCAAGAGGCAGAGCACCTGCTGCGGCTGGAGCAACGGGCAAAATGGGGGACAGAGGCGATGCTGGTGCTGCCACAAGAGGCGAGGCAGCGGGCGCAGCAGCGGGCGGAGCGATGAACCCCGCAGCCGGCAGGGGTGGTGCCATGGCAGACGGGGCGGGGGCTGTTCCCTCCCCCGGCGCAGAAGCCAGTCCCACAGAGGGCAGACCCGAAAACGTCATGGTGGTGCCACCCAGCACATGCTGCTGCACAACTGACGCTGGCACCACGAAAGAAATCAAATCAGCCGGTGCACCTGGCGCGCCATGGGGCAGGCCAAGAGGCAGCTGCGCCTGCCCTGTTGGCAGAACCGGGGCCCCCACAGGCGGCGGGGGGCGTGCCAGGGGGTGGGTCAAAGAGTCCATCCCCGATCTCGGCGATGCCTGGGGGCGGGACCCATATACCTGAGCAGGCTCCATAGTCAACAGAGAAGGAGCCAGGGGGGCTGTAGCCGCCGCTGTGTCACGTGCCGCGGGCCGCACCGCCCCTCCCCCCACCTGCAGTTCGGAAAGGGTGGCCAGCAATGGCTGAATCAACGGAGCCGTCAGGTCCACCAACGGATGGGCTTCAGGCTGTCGCGGCGAAGGCGGGACAGCCCCCAACAAGCCCTGCAGTGTTGGATGTACTGAAACCGATGGTTGCGGCAAAGGCACCCCCGCTAATGCCTGAAAGGTGGCCGAAGTCATCGGCACCGCGCCCACAATAGAATGTGCTTGCGCAGTCGGCCGCGGTACAGACTGCTGCGCAATCAGTGGCCGATCTGTCAGCAAAGAAGATCCTGGATGAACGTAGTCACAGGGACGGGAATACTTGGGCTTAGCAGGAGTTCCCGGCGACATGTAAAGTCCGCGGGGCGTCCCAGCGTCTCCCGCAGATCCACTCTGGGCCGTTGCGGGCCTGGGCACCGCCCCACCCGCCTGTCGCCCACTGATTCCCGAGACACCGCTGCATACCGAAGCGGCGTCTTCAGTTCCCGAGAACTCCCATTCGGAGTCACTGCTCCTCGGGGACTTACGAGGCAAGGCCGTATAGATGCAACCCCAGACCGCAAACAGAGCTGACGCTGTAGCGTCCCCCTTCCTCATTTTCTTCATGAGGCACCATCCCAAATCGTTCCAGACTTTACAATCAAAGGCAAGACTAAGCTCTGCAGGGAATCCCTGGTCCCGAGCCCAACCCAGGAGCCTGATGAAGTCATCATCCGAGACCTGGATACCCAATTGTGGGGCCCAGCCTTGCCAAGCAGTCAAGACCACCCGTTCAGCTGTAGATGGCTGGTTCCCCATTGTTAGGAAACCCTCTCGTAGCAGACGTCCACTTCAAGAGACAGACAGTCCACTAGTTCAGGGAAAACCGTCCCACTCAGTTCTCAGCTTCTAAGAGCCAACCCGCGGTCCAGACAGGACCAAGCCTTCTCCAGAAGGCACACGGTTTCAGCATTACCTCTCTCAGGAGGCCAAAGGTGTCCGGCCAGAGCCTCCAGGCTACTGGCGTGGAGATGCGCTGCAAAGCCCCCCCGCAAGATGCTGTGGTTCAGGGCTTCAGCCGATGCTGCAATTCCACGAGGGGTCACCAGATGACGCTATTGAGCAGGACGGGAACAGAGAACTCCAGATCAGAAGGCTAAGAAAATGAGCTCTGATTTATTTCAAATGTACCGCTCTATATATAGAGAACATCGAGAAGACTAATTTCATTGGTCGTAGAGTAAAACATATCACACCATTGGTGTGCAGTGAATGACGCACAGTAGCAGACCATATCTATAAACAATGTGAATAACAAGATAGATTAGAGAATTATTTACATTCTTTCCCAACTGTTTCCCAGGCTCTTGCCTGGTTAGAAAACCTTTCTCTTTCTCTCTGACTGAGCTGAGAATATCCACAGTTTCCCATCCAAAGTTACACCAATTGATTTCGGCATTAACACGCTTAATCTCCCACAGAAAGGAACCTTACCATATCATGCATGTGAGGTCACACACCGACTTCCCAGGTATCATCACAGAAGGGAACAGGAAAGCGGTCACATTTGCCATGGCAATAGAAACTGCTAACGTCCCTGACATCTTTGCCGAGGCAAAGTTATCACATGCATTTTATAAACAAAATGTACCAGCCCTTATCAGAATGTTCAAGCTCTCAAAAGATCAAGCAAAAGCTCGTGTCGCCACATGCCCAAACTGCCAAAATTACCAGATACCATCTATGGGGACAGGAGTCAATCCCCAATGCCTGAACAGCGGCCAGCTGTGGCAGACAGATGTAACACACTTCCCACTATTACGGCTTGGTGGTCCCCGGGGGTCCGTCTGGCCCCCGGGTCAGCAGCCACCGTAGGTGTCCCTGATAGCACTGTGCTGATGAGGCACAGCCTGTCCGGGCTCCTCGGCTACCTCCGAGCCGCTGGCTACTTTGCGAGCACTTGTGGAATGATTTCAGCTCTTAGTGATTTCAGCAATCAGTGATTTCAGCTCTGTGCTCGCAAAGTGCCTCGGCAGAAGCAGGGAAGGAGAGAGGTGAAGGCTGTGTGGAGTTCTGCGGAGATGTCTTTATTGGCAGCTTCTGCAAAGGGTTCCAGTGACAGCTCTTCCATCTGAACTGGGCAATGGTATGGGTTTATATAGGCTGTTGAGGGATCAGGATTTGTCCTATGGCTGAGGTCGTGGAGAATACGACCTATAGCCTTACAGAGAGATAACAGGGGTCTGATGTGCGGAAGAGGGGCAGCTCTGTTCCACTCATCATGACTCTGCATTTCTTATCTCAGGCTAGTGACCACCATGGAGGCCTTGCAGGGCCTCTGACTGCTACAAAGTGTGACTTCAAACACACCAACTTTAAAATCTCTGGTTCAAAATCAGCTTGATTAAAGTGTTGTTTCTACTGATATAGGGTACACTTACTTTGCTGTCTTGCAGAATAACAATATCATCTCGCACAAATTCCCAAAGATCAAGTCCAAACTACTGAGGTAAAGGGACCCCTTTGATCTGTCTAGCCACGATTAAAACAAATAAAAAAGCTGTCCCTGTTACAGCAAAAAACTCTGATATGCCTACAAACACAAACGGGAGGGGAAATTCTTGGAATTCTTTTAATTTGTTTTAAACGTACATAAATCACCACACTGTAGTCTTTTCCACATAAAATGCTGCACTTGTTGCAAACAAAATCTAAAAATCTCCACAAACACAACTATACAGTCCCAAGAATCAAATTACCACAATGTGGGGGAAAAACCACACAACTCCCCCATACCTCAAATCTCAGGAATCAACTTATAACAAGCTGTCTCTATTACAGCTAACAGCCCACAAACACCGGTTCAAGTTAAAATTCTTCTAAAAGGGTTGCTTAACCCTTTCAAGTCAGGCTCAAGCTTAATGTACAGCTTAACAACACAGCCAACATAAAACAACAATTACTAGTTTGCTACAATTATAATTTTACACAATAATTAGCAAAATCTCACACTACACCAGATGAATCCCAAGTTGCAACTTTGCAAACTCCACAAGGAGAGGGACCACAAAGGTACTGTGTTACAGCGTTCAACCCTTGCCTCCCAGGTCCCACAGGGCAAGGATTGGTTAAGACCCGAACACAAAGCATTATGAAAGACTGGTTATAGTCAAATACTAAGTGTCACAGGGAATACTATTCCCTGCAACTAGAAAGTTCACACACACAAACTCACCAGGAAAGGGGGCATTTCTTTCCACACACACAAATTCACTGGGAAAGGGGTATTTCTTTCCACACACATAAACTCATTTATAACAACCTTAGACCAGGATTTGCCCTTACGACTGCTAGCTCCAAATTGGTAGCAAACTGACCCCTCTACGGCGAAACAAATGGCAAAATCCTTTTCTGTCAGCAACAAAAGTCTGAGCTCGGTACAACAGTTCAACAACTCTTTCTGCTGACAACCAGATTAACTGCAAGTTCAGCTTGCAAGCACACTACAGAGGCACAAATTGCGGGTAGGATGTCTCCCACAACTTACCAAACGGCCTTTCCTGACCATGCGCGTCGGAACCCAAGGTGTCCCTCAGACACTCTTGGATGTTCCGGGTCCAGGTCAGAAGCCTCTGAGACCCTGGCAGGCAGCCAGAAACCCCTGTGGTTTTGAATTTGATCCATGGAACAATTTACCAACCTTGCAGGAAGAACAAGAAATCACAAAAGTTTAGATATTATAATAGAAGTAGTCACAAAGTGAAAGATTTTTGAGTGTTGTACAGAGGGGTTTTAGGCCTTGTACAGAGGGGTCTGAGTTTTGTACATGGGGGTCAGAAGTTCTAAGATGGAGGGATTTGGGCGTGCCCTGTCCTCCTTCTTTCTCCTTCCTATCCTCCATGTTCTTGGTGATGTTGGCACTCACAGATTGGTTTAGAGTAGAAAGTCACTGTTCAGTATAGGTGATAGGCATTGGGGAAAAACTATAAACATTTAATACGTAATGTGTGGTATCAAAGATGGCACCAGCCCCTTGGGCGGGAGAGACGGAGAGAGACGGAGAGAGATGGAGGGAGACGGAGAGAGACGCGGAGGGAGAAGGAGTCAGAGAGAATGTCAGGGAGTGTGTGTGCCTTGAGATAACATGCAGTAAACTACCTTGAGACCGGACGATTGAAGACTAGAGTCTTTCTTTGAAGGCCCGGGTTGGAGGAGAGACTTTACCACCTCCTGGGGTCACCCCAGTCTGGGGGTGAGCCTTGTCATAGGTGTATGCCTTACAGGTCCCTACTTAAAACTGTTTCAGTTTTTAAACATACCATTTTGTCCAGAGTTTTAGTAGTCAGAGGTCCTTGTCTGCTTCTGGATGAACAGTCCTGGCAGCAGAGCCCACTCTTTCAGGAATACCCTGGGGGTGCCCCGAGGGGGTCCATGACCTGGGCTGGTCTCACAGCCAAGCAGAGTCTCCTCCTGGCTGGCTCGTCAATTGAATTGCGGACAAAGACTCTCTAACTAGTTGAAGTTAGAAAGTGATATGCTTATTAGGTCAGCACGGGGGGGGGGGGGGGGGGGGTCCCCGAAATGCCTGACCGCACTGCACAAGGTTTTTTGCCTTCTATTTGTTTCCCAAAATAATACATATGCATAACCCAAGCACCTCCCATCCCCACTTTGCATTAAAATGAAAGTATTAGTCCTTCATGCGTGCACAATTCTTCTCTTGAATTGGGTCAGTGGTCTCAAATTGGATCAGTGGTCCCAGGGATGAAGTCAGGAAGGTCTTCATCAGGTCTCTGTGACCCTCTGGCACGATTCAAGGGCCCCTGCTTCGTGATGGTTTAACATAGAGTCCAGGTGCTGGGTATTGTTCTACTGGTTTCAATATGTTCCTATAATGGTTCACTTGCTCTACTTCCTTCTACAAATGAGCTCATAATATAATAATTAGCTTTAGCTTAAGCATATAATAATCATTAACTTATCGTTGGTATACCTAACTTCAATATGAATTGGTTCTAACCCTCAGCTAAAATCTTAACCCTTCAAAATCATGATTCACTACTTTATTCTTTAACTTCATCTAGCTTCTGTTCTAGGTCAGCCTTCACAAGGCATCACTACAGACAGCTTGTAGCAGCCTCAAAGTTACAGGCCCTGGTTTTCATGGAGGACTGTATTGGGTTTACATGTCCAAGCTTTGGTGGGGGATGCTACAGGGGTGGCTTTCAGTGAGAAGCTGCTAGAAGCTTCCCTCATGTCCAGCAACGCCAATGCCAGGCAGCTCCAAAGACGGACATGCTGCTGATCAAAGCCGGGCCAATTAGAAATGGTGGCAATGACTCTGTGATAACATTTTTAACAAGAAGAAGAGAAAAAAGTAATTGTGTAGTTGAAATTTTAGCCAGAGAAGAGCGGAGTGAGAATATGTGAGAGGAACTGTAGCAGTACAAGCTGATTTGTGGTTAGCATTAATCCAGTTATAAGTAAGAAATCCAGCCCAGCTCCATAAACCAGCCTCTGGGCTGACTGACAGAGGTTCCAATCAACAACAACTCTCCTAAAATACAGGCATTTGACTGGTTGAGAGTCTGGGGGACGTAGAGACCAGATCAATGACTGTATAGCACTGCGAGTTTTTGAATTGCCTATAAAAGGTGGTCAGAGAACAATTAACACACTGTTTGGCTGATGAAGCATGGGGGTCTGTCATGTGTTAAGTCTCAGACATGCAATCATCACTGTATCATGTGGTGACACTGAGTGAGGACAAGCAGTCCCAGTTTTGGCCACAGGTACATTGGAGAGAGACACGGGACAGACCCTGCAAAGCCTGTTCAACAGCAAAAAGCTGAAAAGAAAGAGGCTGGAAGAGCCCCAAAATAGGCAGCAAAGGCTGCAAGAATAAAGCTGCACCAAAAGTTGCAAGCAGACTCAGTCAAAGGGCTGTGTGAAAAAAGAAACCGGGGAAGCTGAAAATAGAAGAAAAACCCACCTGGATACATGGGAAACCTCATTTCTACAGAGGTCCATCCAGTACTAAAGGTATGGAAATTTCTTCTTGAGGAGTGGGACATAGACTATGATGAAAAAGCATTATTGGCATTAATTATGTGGACTGAGAACCACAGGTTAAACACAACTAAAGAGGCTGCTTTTGACTTAATATCTGGGCACAAACTGGTCAAATCATTATTCAAGCAGCGTCCAAAGATGATGAAAATGCAATAAGAGTTATAAAGCTGTGGAGACTTATCTTGGATTCAGTAAGACTGTTATATATTGAGGCATATGGCAAGGATTGGACACCAGATGAGTTTTTGGGGGGAATGGGTGCCTTCCCAAACCTGCAGAGCACGTGGCCAGACACAATGGCTGTCCATGCTGCTCAGTGTACCCGAGCTGCCTTGAATTCCCCTCCGGTGTTGGCAGCGTTCTCGAGAGAGCCATCCCCCGCACCCTCCCTGCACGGAGGGGCACTGCCGCGCAGTGAGATGGAAGGGGGTGGCAGGGTCCTAGAGACGCCGGCGTGTCCTGTGCCAGCACCACGCAAATGCTACCCCATGCCTGCCCCATGGGGTTCCTACAGTGACTCGAGCCGCACCACCGTTCCACAGCAGCCTGTGACTATGACTCAGCCCCATGATGTTCCTGAGACTGCCTCCCTCCCACTGGGACAGCCTGTGCCAACCAGGTGCTCCCCCACCGAGCAGATATGGGCAGTGAAGAAGCAAACAAAGAATCCTAACAGCTCCAGCCCAGACAGTATCAATCAAGACAAGACCAAACTTCTACCCATTAAACATCAATGAAGCTTCACAGCCACCCTGCCTACTGATATTTCAACTATAGGAAAGTTTTCATATTCCACAAACTCGAATAAACTAATAACATGTGCTAAGGGTAAAAATATTGAAGGGTTGTCACACAAGAGCTACAAAATCACACAACAGTTTACTAAATATGTCCTAGAACTCATAGTACAATATTTATCAATGTTGTTTGCATTTGCTAAAACCAAAATTGATAAGCATATGATAGCTGATTCTGCTAAAGTTATTAAGAAAGTATTGTATATATGTCTCAGGCATGTGCTACTGTGCATCAAAGAAATCCTAGGATGTATATTAACAAGTCTTCTTTTGGTACTCCTGGTATTTCTGCTTACACTATTTCTAGACCAAACTGGAAGATTCAAAGAATATAATCATTCTATGATTCTAGATCCACTAAAGCTTACATATGTAGCAGTCAGAGGCCCTGTAAGGCCTCCCTGGCGGTCACTAGCCTAAGATAAGAAATGCAGACTCATGATGAGTGGACCAGAGCAGCACCTCTTCCGCCATCAGATCCTTGTTATCTCTCTGTAAGGCTATAGGTCGTATTCTCCTCAACCCTATCCATTGGACAATTTCCAATCCCCCAGTAGCTTACTTAAACCCTCACCTCTGCCCAGTTCAGCAGAAGAGCTGTCACTGGAACCCTTTGCAGGAGCTGCCAATAAAGACAATGCTGCAGAAATCCACACAGCCTTCTCCTCTCTCCATCCCTGCGTCTGCTGAGGCATTTAGCGAGCACTGAGCTGAAATCACTGATTGCTGAACTCACTAGAGCTGAAATCACTCCAGAATTGCTCACTAGGTCGCCTGCGGCTGGGAGCTAGCCCGAGGGCCCAGACAGGCTGCGCCTCATCAGCACAGCGCTCTCCGGGACACCTACGGCGGCAGCTGCCCGGGGGGCTGGACGGACCCCTGGGACCCCAGGCCGCGATATACATAGAACATTAATTTGCTAATATAATAAGCAAACTTCAGCTGCAAAGTCTTTAACCAAGAATTTGCCATCTATCATCATTTTTAAAATCTAATAGTCACCTGTTAAAGTCAATAACAAATTTGTAACCTCTAATAAAAGTATATTACTTACACTGTTACCATATTAACTTGAAAATTTAAATACCTATATTTCTTTAGCTATTCATAAGTTGTTCATGTCAACATTTTTGTTTTGCACTAGATATTTACACATGCTTGTTTTTTAAAATATAAAATACAGAAAACCTCTAAAGAAAATATATTAGTATATGCCGGAGCCTTCCCCGGCTTGGGGAGACTCCGGATGGTGGTAAAGTCTCTCCTCCAACCCGTGCCTTCAAAGAAAGACTCAGTAGTCTTCAGTCGTCCGGTCTCAAGGCAGTTTATTGCATGTTATCTCAAGGCACACAGACTCCCTGACATTGTCACTGACTCTGTCTGTCCCCGTCTCTGGCTGTCTCCCGTCTCCCCTCCCCGAGGGGCTGGTGCCATCTTTTATATCACATATTACGTATTAGGTGTTTACAGTTTTTCCCCAATGTCTACTACCTATATTGAACAGTGACTTTCTACTCTAACCCAATCTGTGAGTGCCAACATCACCAAGAACATGGAGAATAGGAAGAAGAAAGAAGGAGGACAGGGCACGCCCAAATCCCTCCATCTTAGAACTTCTGACCCCCATGTACAAAACTCAGACCCCCCTGTACAAGGCCTAAAACCCCCCTGTACAGCACTCAAAAATTCTACCTTTCACTTTGTGACTACTTCTACTATAATATCTAAACTTTTGCGATTTCTTGTTCTTCCTGCAAGGTTGGTAAATTTTTCCATGGGTCAAGCTCAAGACCACAGGGGTCCCTGGCCACCTGCCAGGGTCTCAGAGGCTTCTGCCCTGGGCCCAGAACATCCAAGAGTGTCTGAGGGACACCTTGGGTTCCGACAAGTATACAAACTTTACAAAAGCTAAACCCTTTTTCCTTTGAGATAAATGAGACAGCTGTCGTCAGATGGTGTCCCCGAATGGGTAATAATTAGCATTGACTCCATGATTCACAGAAGGCTGATCAATCTATCTTTATTAAGAACCCCATTGCTTTTATAGACAGTTACGATACAAGTTGACCTAATTGGTCCTTTAATTAAAACACCATCACCATTGGCTAATTAGGAAACCACCCTTTTGTTGCTATTGAGTAAGAAGGAGGCACAGACTCCAAGAAGGCTGGTTTGCACAACAGCAACTTTAATGTGAAAAACTCTCCTCTTTATAGACTGTCCTGACACATTCTACCTGATTGGCTAATTAACAAAAACACTTTTCTCACTGTCCTGGTTTTGGACAAATTAGGGGAAAACACCTCCAAAGGAGCCCCCTATAGGAAACCAAACCCTCCGCAACCTCCCCCCACCACCGGGTTCGGGAGGAATTCCTTCAGAGGGGAAAGTGGAAAAAACTTGTTTATTAAGGCACAACAAAAAACACTCCCCAGCACAAGAGAAATAGCCCAAGATGACCACAGATGTTTTCACCAGTCCAAGAGGGTTGAGCTGTATCTCTCTTCGCCGCAGAGGGTACGCAGCTTCTTTCGCAGACCCCGGGGGAGCTTCTGCCCGGAGTAGGTCCGATGTCTTCGCGGGGGGGGGGGGGGGAAGGGAACAACGGAAACCGGGAAAAAGGAAAAAAAAAATGGCAAAAAAGCAAGCCAGCGAAAAGCAGAGAAAAAAGAGAGGAAAGAAGAGCCAGCAAAGCATGCAGCCAGCAGCAAGCAAAAGCAGCAAGCAAGCTAAGCGGCAAGCCAGCAGCCAGCCGGGGGGGCGGGGGGGGGAAAGGAAGACAAAACAAACTGAGGACAGGGAACAAAAACCACGATTGGGATAATGAGCATGAAAATGTCCTGTCCCCACGACATTCCACCCCTTATCCCATATCGTGAACATGTTACTGAACTTCCTTCCCACCTGCTCAAACCTTCCACACTTACACATTCCCTTCCATTCTCACTTGCTCTGACTTTCGACATTTACACATTTCCTTCTGTCCCATGTCTGTGTGGTTTAATGTACAAACAATGGCAGTAACATCCAGCAAATTGAGATGTTTGCATATGAGTCTCACCCCACAATCAGGTCTCCCTGAGGTACACATCGTGTTCTTCCATCTTTCTGCATTATCCACCATGTACAACCTGGTCCCTGAGCAAAGACAATCCCACGAATGGGTTTGTCTGTACTCGAGGCAGAATTGATCCACACTGTCCTCCCTAACAAACCTCTGATATGTGCCACTGGGACTTTATCTCCGTCTACTATATTCAGGGACTCAGACTGGGCAGGACCTGCTCGATTAGTGGAACCTCGGGTGTTAACTAACCAGGTGGCCTGTGCCAAATGCTGCTCCCAGTTTTTGAAAGATCCCCCACCCAATGCTTTCAAGGTGGTTTTTAACAGTCCATTGTACCTCTCTACCTTGCCTGCAGCTGGTGCATGGTCGGGGATATGGTACACCCACTCAATGCCATGTTCCCTAGCCCAGGAGTTGATAAGGCTGTTCTTAAAATGAGTCCCATTGTCTGACTCAATCCTCTCAGGGGTACCATGCCTCCAAAGGACCTGCTTTTCAAGGCCCAAGATGGTGTTACGGGCGGTAGCATGAGACACAGGGTAGGTTTCTAACCATCCTGTGGTGGCTTCCACCATTGTGAGCACGTAGCGCTTGCCTTGGCAGGTTTGAGGCAGTGTGATGTAGTCAATCTGCCAGGCCTCCCCATACTTGTACTTGGACCACCGTCCCCCATACCATAGGGGCTTCACCCGCTTGGCCTGTTTGATGGCAGCACACGTCTCACAATCATGGATAACCTGAGAGATACTGTCCATGGTTAAATCCACCCCTCGGTCTCGTGCCCACTTATAGGTGGCATCTCTACCCTGATGGCCTGAGGCATCATGGGCCCATCGCGCTAGGAACAACTCCCCCTTGTGTTGCCAATCTAAATCTATCTTTGACACCCCTATCTTTGCAGCCTGATCTACCTGCTGATTGTTTTGCTGTTCTTCATTAGCTCTACTCTTGGGGACATGAGCATCTACATGGCGAACCTTCACAGGCAGTTTCTCTACCCGGGTAGCAATGTCTTTCCATTCTTCAGCAGCCCAGATTGGTTTTCCTCGACGCTGCCAGTTAGCCCCTTTCCATCTCTCCAGCCATCCCCACAGAGCATTGGCTACCATCTATGAATCAGTATAGAGGTAGAGCTTCGGCCACTTCTCCCTTTCTGCAATGTCTAGGGCCAGTTGAACGGCTTTGAGTTCAGCAAGTTGACTTGATCCACCTTCTCCTTCAGTGGCCTCTGCGACCTGTCGTGTGGGGCTCCATACAGCTGCTTTCCACTTCCGATTCATTCCTACGACGCGACAGGAACCGTCAGTGAAAAGAGCATAGCGTGTTTCCTCTGCTGGCAATTGGTTGTAGGGTGGAGCCTCTTCAGCCCGTGTCACTGGTTCTTGTTCTTCGTCTGTGACACCAAAGTTTTCACCTTCAGGCCAATTTGTAATCACTTCCAAAATCCCAGGGCGATTCAGTTTACCAATACGGGCGCGCTGCGTGATGAGGGCAATCCACTTGCTCCATGTAGCACTGGTGGCATGGTGGGTAGTAGGAACCTTTCCTCTGAACATCCACCCCAGCACCGGTAGTCGGGGTGCCAGGAGGAGTTGTGCTTCTGTACCAATTACCTCTGAGGCAGCTTGGACTCCTTCGTAGGCAGCCAAAATTTCCTTCTCTGTTGGGGTGTAGTTGGCTTCAGACCCTCTGTAGCTCCGACTCCAAAATCCTAGTGGTCGGCCTCGAGTCTCATCAGGCACTTTCTGCCAAAGGCTCCAGGACAGACCATGGTTCCCGGCTGCAGAGTAGAGCACATTCTTGACCTCTGGTCCCATCCTGACTGGGCCAAGGGCTACTGCATGAGCAATTTCCTGCTTAATCTGGGCAAAAGCTTGTTGCTGCTCAGGGCCCCAATGGAAATTGTTCTTCTTGCGGGTGACCAGGTAAAGAGGGCTCACGATCTGACTGTACTCAGGAATGTGCATTCTCCAAAAACCTATGGCGCCTAAGAAAGCTTGCGTCTCCTTCTTGTTGGTTGGTGGGGACATAGCTGTGATCTTGTTGATGACATCCGTAGGAATCTGATGCCGTCCATCTTGCCACTTCACTCCCAGGAACTGGATCTCTCGAGCAGGTCCCTTGACTTTGCTCCTCTTGATGGCAAAACCGGCTTTGAGGAGAATCTGGATTATTTTCTCTCCTTTCTCAAACACTTCTGCTGCCATTTTCCCCCACACAATAATATCATCGATATACTGTAAATGTTCTGGAGCCTCACCCTTTTCTAGTGCAACCTGGATCAGTCCATGGCAGATGGTAGGACTGTGCTTCCACCCCTGGGGCAGTCGATTCCAGGTGTATTGCACTCCCTTCCACGTAAAGGCAAACTGAGGCCTGCATTCTGCTGCCAGAGGAATGGAGAAAAACGCATGAGCAATGTCAATAGTGGCATACCACTGTGCTGCCTTGGACTCCAGCTCGTACTGGAGTTCCAGCATGTCCGGCACAGCAGCGCTCAGTGGTGGAGTCACTTCATTCAATGCTCGGTAGTCCACAGTCAATCTCCATTCTCCTTCAGATTTACGCACAGGCCAGATGGGGCTGTTGAAGGGTGAGTGGGTTTTGCTAACCACCCCTTGGCTCTCCAGCTCACGAATCAGTTTGTGGATGGGGATCACGGCATCTCGATTCGTTCTATACTGCCGGCGATGCACTGTCGAGGTCGCAATTGGCACGCGTTGCTCTTCCACCCTTAGGAGCCCTACTGCAGATGGGTTTTCTGTCAGTCCAGGCAAGGTGTTTAATTGCTTAATGCTCTCTGCTTCTACAGCGGCAATTCCGAAGGCCCACCTGAATCCCTTCGGGTCTTTGTAATAGCCGCTCCGGAGGAAGTCTATGCCCAGAATACATGGAGCCCCTGGGCCGGTCACAATGGGATGTTTCTTCCATTCCTTCCCAGTCAGGCTCACCTCAGCTTCCACCAGGGTCAGTTGTTGTGATCCCCCTGTCACACCGGCAATGAAAACAGGCTCTGCCCCCACATATCCCGATGGTATTAACGTACACTGTGCACCAGTATCCACTAAAGCGTTATATTCTTGTGGCTCTGATGCGCCAGGCCATCGGATCCACACCGTCCAGAAAACACGATTTTCCCATGCCTCTACCTGGCTAGAGGCAGGGCCCCTCTATGCCTGATTATCCTTCTTTCCTTGGGCATATGTCTTGGAGGTTCCCTCAAGGGGATCAGACGTGTCATCATCATACCTGGATGTTCGGCTATGGGCAACTGGGGCTGCTTTCCTTTTCTTACCTTCCTTCAATTCACGCACCCGTTGTGCCAGAACAGCAGTAGGCTTCCTATCCCATTTCCTCATGTTTTCTCCAGACTCACGCAAGAAGAACCACAACTCAGCTCGTGGGGTGTACCTTCTCTCCCCAACAAAGGAACGTCTGCGTTGGGTGCCAGGGCCTCTAATTTGCACAGCTGAGATTTGGAGGAGGTCCTCCTTAATCTCTTCCCTGAGTTTCTTGCGGCTTTCCTCTATTTTTCCTTCTAATTCCTGCAGTCGTGTCTCCACAGCTGCAATTCTGGCATGGGTCGGGCCATGTACAGCATCCGCATATGCCCGAAGCTTCTTTGCCATATCAAGCACAGTCTCATATACCTCCTCCCGCTTCATTATTGCTAGAGCAGAAGCGTATTCAGGTGGCCCAAGTCGCACCAGTTTTCTCCACATTACAGGTGTGCATGGTACAAGGTCCGGATTCCTAATTGTTACGTCTTCTGAAAAAATGATCTCCACCACTGCCATCTCCCTCAGGTGCTGGATCCCCTGTTCTATGGTCTTCCATCGTGTCTGCTGGACATAGAGGTCATCGGCACACAGATATCTTTGTGCTACGCTGTCCAGGACCCGTTCCCAGAGGCTTTGAGGGCTAGCGCCCCTCATCATGCCTTGGTCGATGACAGGATCATGTGACAGGGACCCCAAATGCCTTGCTTCAGTGCCATCCAGAATGGTAGCCTCCCCTGCCGCATCCCAAAGGCGGACCAGCCAACTAATTATAGATTCGTCGGGCTGTCGCCGATAATCCTTCCTTAGGCCTCGGAGGTCCTTCAGGGAGAAGGAATCAATATTAGCCTCTGATCTGGTGCCACTTGCTTTGACTCCTGATTTTATGTCAGGAGGTGTTGAGGGTCCTTCTCCTGCATCGTACTCATCATTGTCATCCACGGGTCGATCAGTCTTCTCTGTGCACTTTCCACTTCGTGTGCTAGTAGCCACGGCCATTGGTTGAGGCTTACAGTCTGGTTTAACTACTGGGTTCGAACCTGGGCTGTTGGCTGCAGCCTGAGTGACTGGGATTGCTGCTGGTTTATCTCCCTGCCCCCCTTCCTCTGTCTGCTGCCCTACAGTATCGAGCAGAGTACGATAAGCATATGCCAGGGCCCAGCTCACTGCAATGATCCTTTTCTCCTTGGGGTTATCCTGGCATTTCCCTTTCAGATACTTTGCCACCTCAGCTGGGTTCTGGATGTGTTCGGATGGAAAGTCCCAAACTACAGGATCAGAAAACTCCTTTAAAATTTTGCCCATATCCTCCCATTTCCCGCACCACTCAGGATTTTTCACCCTTAGTTGTACTCCTAAATCAGAGGTCTCACCAGCCCCTCTAGAAATCTCAGCCTTCATCTTATATAAACTGCGGACAGTATAGAGAAAGGTTATTAAATTAAATAACAGAAAGATGGTATCCTTGGCAGTCAGGGAGGACAGGACATTTCCTAACAGAGATGTAAACAATTCGGAGGAGGAAAAGGAAAGCAAAGGCTGAAAAACCTCCTCCCCCATAACAAATTTAGTACACAGCCACAACCACGAGTTATACATTCCTGGAGCCGATAACAACATTTTTATAAGCCCCTTGCAGAGTATTACAGCCAAGCCCAGCCCGATAAATATTCTCGTTAGTGCCCCTCTGCTACAAAAGCTACGTATTAGGGACAATACCGGAGCTACTTCTGGATAAGAAAATAACTCCAGGGACCATAAAGCGATCAAAACTTCGAAGAACCCTAATGACCACAAATAGAGGCCGGCTTTCACTCCAAATGACATCATAACTTTAAAAAGAGACATACCAATATTCCCGCAGAACGGTTAAAGCCAAAAATATTATTAGAATAAAGTTTTTTCCACTTTGTCTGGGCTTCCCCGTACGGGCCACCAAATTATTTGTCCTGGTTTTGGACAAATTAGGGGAAAACACCTCCAAAGGAGCCCCCTATAGGAAACCAAACCCTCCGCAACCTCCCCCCACCACCGGGTTCGGGAGGAATTCCTTCAGAGGGGAAAGTGGAAAAAACTTGTTTATTAAGGCACAACGAAAAAACACTCCCCAGCACAAGAGAAATAGCCCAAGATGACCACAGATGTTTTCACCAGTCCAAGAGGGTTGAGCTGTATCTCTCTTCGCCGCAGAGGGTACGCAGCTTCTTTCGCAGACCCCGGGGGAGCTCCTGCCCGGAGTAGGTCCGATGTCTTCGCGGGGGGGGGGGGGAAAGGGAACAACAGAAACCGGGAAAAAGGAAAAAAAAAATGGCAAAAAAGCAAGCCAGCGAAAAGCAGAGAAAAAAGAGAGGAAAGCAGAGCCAGCAAAGCATGCAGCCAGCAGCAAGCAAAAGCAGCAAGCAAGCTAAGCGGCAAGCCAGCAGCCAGACGGGGGGGGGGGGGGGGGGAAAGGAAGACAAAACAAACTGAGGACAGGGAACAAAAACCACGATTGGGATAATGAGCATGAAAATGTCCTGTCCCCACGACACTCACAAACAATCCTTGAGAAGAACAGAAAAACAAAGAGTACAAAAACACCACCTGCAGGTTGTTTACAAGAACAAGCTATCATAATTTCTCTACAACTCCCTAAAAGTCTCACAAGTCCGCTGTGAGAAAACTTATCTTGCTTTCTCGCTCTCTGACCAGGCTGTCACTTCCACACCCTTTGGTAAACAAATCTCCATAACACATTCCATATGTTCACAACAACAGGTGCAAGGTGCAGCAAGTTAAGAATTGTTTCTCATTATTTTCTCTGATCTTCTCACAGACTTTCCCCAGGACGATGCCTGGGAAAGTTGTGTGTTGCTCTCTGTGGCCAGAGAGCTGCTGCCACAGAAAGCCTTATCCAGAAGGGGTTCTTTCAAGTCCTCATAGTGGAAAAAGAAACCTCTCAGCAACCCTCTAAGTAATAGTACCTTATTAATACTGTTCAATAACCACGTTTTGTTCCTAATTTTAATCATTAATACAAAGAAAAAAGGGGGACGAAAGGTTGGGGTGAATGTACACCCCCTCTCTAAGTATAAGGTGATATCATGTCTTTCAATCAATCAATAACAGTACAATAATCCTATGATAAATACATTTCTATGGATTCTAGGACATGCTGGACACCTACTAGGTGTGTCCAGACTGCACTACATCCAGCTCAGAACCACAGACAGCATCCTGATGTCCCTTCAACAGACATCACAGAGCCATGTAACCAGAACAATTGATGACTACCTCATAGAAATCTGGGACTCTTGAAATAACAGTTCATATAAAGACTCTGTTAGCAAATTGCTTTATCTGTTAAGTTTGGTTTTTGCCGCCGTGCCCACCCTGAAGCGCCCTGGCTTCGCCTGCCCGGCAGAGGCACGGTCAGCTGCGGGGGACACTCCCCTGTGTTTCAAGGAGAGTTGGGGAGCGGCTAAGACAGAGTGCTACGCTGTCTGCCTTGTATGGAGGAGAGGCGATGTCCGAGGAGGCAATAAGGGAGCTGACTCACAGCTGTGGAAGCAGTCTCAGGTATAATCTGTGCTCCGAGGAGTCCCGAATGCCATTGTATCTGACAGCCGAAAGCACCTTTGAGGCTTTCGCAACATCTTAAGTACAGGGGTGGTAACAAGGGGGAAGGGACGCCCATTAACCAATGGGGGGATTTGGGGGAGTGGAGGGCGGAAGGATAGACAGATACATAAACCAATGGGGGAAGTTCAAGGGAGGAACCCCTGGCCCTTGTCCACTCACTCGACGCCCAAGGTGGAAGATTCTGGGAGAGTGGGATGGGGAGCCGAGTGATGGACAGGGTGCCAGGGAGGGGACAGGGGAATGAATGAGCATTTTCAGGGAGATTGGCATTGAGGGAAAGGCAGGAAAGCTCGGGGTGGAACCATTGGGAGAAAATGGGAGGTGAAGGGGCAAACCATTACAGAACTGTTACAGAAATATAAAAACACAATACAACAGGTTTTTCTTACAGTTCAAAAGTTGAATGTTTCAAATTTTTTTAATTTCAGTTTAGAGTTAAGATATAACTTATAGCTTTGTTTACAGACTATTTTTTCATGTTTAAAAATTGTTTTTCTATTTACAAATTGTTTCTTCAAGTAGTTAGACTTTCTTTAAGAGTTTTAACAGTTAAGTAGCTTGTTGTTAAAAATAAGCTATGATTTGTAACCTAAACAATAAGGAATTCTTGCCTACAGTCTCTAAACCAAAATGCTGCAGCTTCACTAATATATAATTCATGCAAATTAAAACCATGCTGTTTTCTGTCACCCTATTTGCTAAGGACTCCTGCAAATAGATGACAGAGATCAAGTCAAAATTTTAGTAGAGACAAAGGGTGAGTTGGTGTAGTACAAGCTGATCTGTGGTTAGCATTAATCCAGTTATAAGTAAGAAATCCAGCCCAGCTCCATAAACCAGCCTTTGGGCTGACTGACAGAGGTTCCAATCAATAACAACTCTCCTAAAATACAGGCATTTGACTGGTTGAAAGTCTGGGGGGCGTAGAGACCAGATCAATGACTGTATAGCACTGCAAGTTTTTGAATTGTCTATAAAAGGTGGTCAGAGAACAATTAACACACTGTTTGGCTGATGAAGCATGGGGGTCTGTCATGTGTTGTCTCAGATGTACGAACATTACAGTATCAGGAACAACTTGGCAAACACCAAGGTCAGTGAAGAAGGAGGGGGAGGACATGTTCCAGGTGCTGGAGCCAAGATTCTTCTTCTGGCCGTGGTGAAGACCCTGGTAAAGTGGCTGTCCCCCTGTAGCCCATGGAGGTCCCCAGGGATGCAGAGATCCACCCGCAGCCCATGGAGGAGACTCACACCGGAGCAGATGGATGCCTGAGAGGAGCCTGTGACCCCATGGGAGACCCCTGTAGAGAGGAGCCCATGCTGGAGCAGCCTGTCCTTGAAGGACTGTACTCCATGGAAGAGTGACCCACTATACTGGGTTTGCATGGTGTGGCGGGTTCGGTGCTGGTCAATAACTAATACACTCACTTTTTGTTGTGAGGTAGGATTAGGAGAAAGGCAAAGCAGGCGTAAAACTCTAAAAGGGTATAAAGAAAATTTTATTAAAAGTCACTAGAAGGAAAAAAAAGTAGTAAGAATCAAAATAAACCCTTCAGAACACTTATCCTCTCTTTACAAACTTTTCTTTCTCAGTGACAATGTAAAGAAACTAAACTTAAGATTTCTAGTCAGTTTACTAATTCTAAAATAGTCTTTCTTCAGTTTACGTAGGGATAGAAGTCTCTCTTGTTAAGGTTATGGAGACTTCTCTATAAGAGGAAAAAACAGTTCTCTTGTGGTTCTCAATTTCATCATGAATAGCAGCCACCTGGGGAACTCTGCTATCGTGAAATCTTTCTCATTTTCACAAGCCTTCCCACAGCTTCTCGATGGGTTATGTTGATTTATGGGGTATTGTTTTAAAGATGAGCTGTTCAAAGGCAAAAGTTCTTATTATCTGTCTCTAAAATCATCTTCATCCCTGGGAAAAAAAATCTTCTTCTCTGGGAAGCACACGACTACTCTCTTTTTTTGTTTAAACTTTTTATGGGATCACAGCTATTTTAACATCTTCTTAGTATGGAGGCTTTTCCTTGATATCAATTTGAACACTTTAATCTCCCTATAGTTTCATGTGTTATAAGGAAAAAGAGTATTTTCTCTATAGTTTATAAGAGGATTTCAGCTTTAAAAATAAGACATCTCCTCCTCCCTCCCATCTGGGACTTAACTTTTTCTTCACTGACCTCGATGTCTTTATGCTGTTTCTTTATATGCTTGTATCTTGTTATTTTCTCTCATTTGAGGGAGGATTGAAGCACTGAAAGGGTTAACATCCCACCTAGGGCCTACTTGACCACAGGTAACTTGTGGTGGGTGTAATGAACAGTTTCTACGTGTTCCCCAGAGACGCGGGCAGGGCCTTCCTAGTTCCCATGGCAACACTAAAAAATCTACTAACTCTAGCTAAGTACCGGTATTGAAATGCTAATTAGCTAATTGCTCTGTTTGTTTTCTCTAAACTACCTGGCCTCCCACCCCTCCACGCTGCCATTCTGGGACTAACATGCAAATAAAAACCCCTTAGAATCATGGGAGTATTTTTAGGAGATAAAAAGGACTATAAATAAAAAACTGAACACAGTAGAGGAGTCTAGACAAATGCCCTAGCTGAGGAAGAGGGAAACACATCCCCTGATTGACTTTTACCCGTCACCATCACCTAAGAAAGAATAGACTAGGTTAGGCTGTGAGAAGCAGGGAGACAGAAGGGCAGAGAGAGAGCCCTGGTGCTGCCACCATGGAAGGAGCGGGGACAGCTGTTGTTCTGGACTTCAGCAACAGACTCTGCACACCACGCCTCCTCATCCTCGGGCCACCGGTGTGCCACAAGGAAAGAAGAAGGGACAGCTGCTACTCTGGACTTCAGTGACAGACTCTGCACACCTCCTTCCTTTCGGCCACCTGGGAAAGCTACGACCGCGGGGGCGAGCTCTGCGTCAAGCCCCCAGCCCAGCTGATCTTTTTAATAAAGAGCTGAACATTTAATAAAGGCATTAGCCCTGTTCATTTCAGTGGGGAGCTGCAGCTGGGCTGTGTCAGGATCGGCCTCATGGTTGGTCTTTGGTTTTCTGCACGGGTCTCTGGTCTCAGCCGCCCTGGGAGGAATGGGCCTGATGGTAAGATTTTTAACAGCCGCGGCCAGCCCTGCTCCGGCCAGGGCTCTGCAGCCTCCCCCACCTTCCTACCTGGTAGCTGCTGGGGCCCAGCCCGGCCAGACTGGAGCCAATGGGGTGGGGGTGGGGGGGGGGGGGGGCGGTGGGAAAGAGGCCCACCCTGGCTGAGATGGGGAGGGGACCGGGGCAGGGGCCCACCACCTCCTCACTGACCAGAAAAGAGAGTTCCCCGTTTTTTTTGTCTTTAACATGTGTGTTTCACAGAGGCATGTCTAGCTTCTCAGTAGTTTAACGGAATGTCAGTTACACAAAAAAGCTTTGTATCACTTCTCTGAATTTCTTCTCATTCTAAGCTATGACACATAGCCTGGTTTTTGGTGGTGGGGGGCCACAGAGGTGGCTTCTGTGAGAAGCTGCTAGAACTTCCTCCATGTCCAGCAGAGTATATTCCTGGTAGCTCCAAACACAGACGTGCCACTGGCCAAAGCTGGGCCAATTAGAAATGGTGGTAATGCCTCTGTGATAACATATTTAAGAAGAAATAAAAATAAAAGTTGTGGTGCAGTTTTAATCGTGGCCAGAGAAGACCAGAGTGAGAACATGTAATAGGAACAACTCTTCAGATACCCAGGTCGGTGGAGAAGAAGGGGGGGAAGTGCTCCAAGTGCCAGAGCCAAGATTCCCCAGCAGTCTGTGGTGAAGACCATGGTGAAGCAGATTGTCCCTCTGCAGCCCATAGAGGTCCACAGGGATGCAGAGATCCACCTGCAGCTCGTGGAGGAGCCCCATACCAGAGCGGGTGGATGCCTGGGAGGAGGCTGTGATCTTGTGGAAGGCCTGTGGAGAGAGGGGCCCTGCTCCTACTCCTGTCCTTGAAGGACTGCACTCTGTGGAAGAGTGACCTACACTGCAGCAGTTTGAGGGGGACTTGCCCATGGGATGGACTCATGTTGCAGCAGTTCGCAGAGAGCTGTTGCTCATGAAATGGATTCACATTGGAGATGTTCTCAGAGAGCTATCTCCCATGGGAGGAACTCCACAGTGGAGCAGGGGAATGACTTTCCCTGTGCAGCAGGAGAAGCAACGGGTGATGAACCGACGATAAACTCCATTCCCTTTCTCCCTGCACCGCTGGGGAAAGGGGAGGGGTGGGGGGAAGATTTTTTGAGAGTTTTCTTTTCAGTCTCATCATCCAGCTCTGATTTTGTTAGTCCCAATGAAACGAGGTATTTTACAGGATAAATTTAACAGGGTATAAATCCATTTGGATTTAGGTGAAATGTGCTGCTTTGAATTATTAATAGTGAAACAGACATTTTTAGAGTTAAGTTAACAAAATGAATTAAGCATTTATAATTTAGCTTGTAGAGGTATGTATTGAATTTTAACCTTTTACTTAAGAAACCTCTGCCTGGTACAAAGGGCATAGGAAAATGCAAATTTCTGAAGCTTCTTGCATAAAGAACAATACCAGAAGAGGCAAAGAAGCCAGATAAAGAAGCTCCTCTGTCTCCAAGCCTATCAAGACTGACAGACGTACTCAGATAAGCACCAAAGGACCGAAAGCGCACGCGCAGAGAGGAAAAGTTCAAAAGTTCAGTCATGAGGAAGACCACAATCTTCAGCCTCAGGACCACCGATAAACCCCCGTACGACCACCACAGCAAACCACGCGTGCCTAGAAGGGCGTGGACTTATTTAGCATGAGAGGCGAGGACAGGCGGGGCCAGGGGTTGAATATGGATGAAAAAGTTGTGCAGTGTATTGCATATGGAACATCTTTGGGAATAAAGGTGTGGGTCAGACTGAGGCTTGAGGCACAAGTTTTGGAGAGCTATCTCACTTGTGCTGGGCGCTGACATACATACCCACTTCATAACTACCCCAGGTTATAGAGACTATTTATTTATTCCGCATATCACTTCAGTAGCTTGCTAGCATAGGTAAAATATGCTGTTTAGTCTGCTAGCTCTGCTGCGCTTGTAAAAACAACCTCAGCCAAAGAGAAAGAACATGAATTTCCAAGCTGAAGAGATAAGAGAGGCCCCTTGAACTTTGAAACAAAGAGAAAAAATCCAAAGCTGAGTCTGCAAGAGATGAACAAAGTGACCAGAGAGTTCTCTGTACAAAGACTGTTCTCTGTACAAGGACTAATTGCAAGCTGTAACACGAAACCAGTAAAATGAATATTCATTAACTTATTGTGAAATTCTATGCATAAGTACTAGAAGGAAGAATAAAAAAGGATCAAGAGTTCTCAGGGGCACACATGTCCTTTGAAAGGGCAATGATCCCCCCACGCACCCAGCGCTACAATAAACATACCAGCTTTACAACTTTTACAAAGTTGTGGAGTTTGATTTATTTTTCCGCCATTCATTTTGGCGAGCCAGCCAGGAGGGCCTCTGTCCTCGTGGGGGCAGAGGGGGGAGTGGACCTTCTTGGTGCACCACGGGGATTTCCCTGCAAGGGCTCCACTCCGTCTCGGCTTGCCTCCTGCAGAGACAGACAACAACCTGCTAGTGTGCGGATAAACGGTATCTATCAAAGGGCCCTGGGGGAGAGAGAGAGAGAGAGACAGGACTGCTGGTAAGTCACTCAGGGACGTCTGGGTGTGCAGCCTCATCACTGGGCCTGCAGGCAGCCTCCACCGATAGAGCAGCTGGGGACGGGTTCATTGTTCGATGGAGTGGCTGCTAGCGACTCTGGTGGTGAGTCGAGTGAACCCCGAAGTTTGTATGCTTGTGATGTCCAGACATTGTGTGGTTAATGCATTGTGTAGTTAATGTTAATGTGTTTGTAATCGTGTGAGTGCGTGGTGTATGAAAAAGAGAGCGAGCGAGCTAGTGTGCCCACGGCGCAGGGGGGAGCGAAGTTCTACCCGCGTCTGAAGCGCCCCTGGTGAGGCCCGGGGCACTGGCTGGGGCAGGCTGTGGGGGCAGGGAGTGCCCCGTGGGGAAGTGGAATAAGCAGAGGAACGTGGATGAGGACATTTATTGTGTTTAAAGGTGGTAATTTGTGTAGATTGTGCACATTTTAACTGTGGCTAGACGAACTCAAGGGATTATTCTGCCCCAGCAGTTTGGATTTAATCCCTGAGAGTTTGTAAATCCTGTGAATTATTAGAAGAGACAAATGAGTTTATATAAAAGGGCTTTATTGAACTTCAGCTAGTAATATAGTAAGTCTGGACTGAAAACAATCCGCTGTAGAGGTTAAGTAATAAATGCTTAAGTGATAAATGGAATAGCCTGCAGGCAATTCCCAGGAGTTTTTGGTGCATTGAGAGGCTGGCACCTTGCGTGAGTACTGTTGCAATGCAGAGTTTGTGAGAGGCGCTGGTATTGCTGTTCTAAGCCCCAACTGTGAATATTGAAGGTTCCTGATCAAGCTGATTCAGAACCTGAGATCTTAAAGATTATGTGTAGAGAATCACATCTAATACCTGCAACCTAGAGGTCTGTGTGTGAGAAAAACTCAGAAAAGACTGTGATGCTTGAGTGGAAACAAGATAGTATAAAGAGAAGGAGGTAATGAGAACTAACCAGAACAAAGAGGTTCCCGAACTAGCCCCTTTGGGGGGAACTCACTGGGAAAAAGCCGCCAGTGGGGGCAGCTCGGAAAATAAAAAGATTTATAATACCTTATTGCAGTTAATGCTGTTTTAAGACGGGAAAGCAAATAAGATGAGGTCTTGTATGCTGCTATGTTTTTCGCCTTAAAGAATTACCCAGAATGGCAGAGTAAGTGTGAGTTCAGAGCTCTCTCTGACCCACTGGTGTTAGCTCTTGAAAAAGAAAACAAAGCAAAGAGAAGGCAAATCAAACATGTTGTTCAGCATGCAGTATAGGACAGCAATGTATAAAATCAGACAAAGTTTATCATGCTGAAACGCAAAAATGAAATACATATGATTTGTTAAAGGCTCCTCCTAAGGTAAGGGAGGATGAAGAAGACCTCCCCAAAAGGGAAGAGGACTCAGGCTCCAAAGGTTTACCCACTTGAACCTATCCCCCTCCTGGCAGTCCAATCTCATCCAGAACTAGGAGGTAGCAGACCCCTCTGCGAGAGGCAGTAGGACCAGGAGAAGGGAAAAGGGTGGAATTTTGGTTGATACAGGGGCCATATATTCAGTTTTAAATAAAGCTTTAGTACCTGTAGAGAATGATTATGTTGTAGTGTGGGGAACAACTGGCCAGTCTGACAAGGCATACTTTTGCAAACCTTTAAAGTAACAATGGAGTATTTACAAGTTTTTGTATATGCCCAATTCACTAAACATTCTAAAATGAGGAGGTTACTCTGGAAGTAAATGATCAAAAGTACATAAAGGTGTTAGGCTTAATATTAACAGCCATTGAAATTAAGAAAAAATTAGTGAAGAGACATTAAGACAACTATTTTCAGGGGTATAGGCCTCCGATGTATCAGGGAGGGTGAAGAACGCCCCCCCCCCATAGTAATCCAGCTTAAGGAAAGGCCACAACCAGTGAGAATTAAGCAGTACCCCCTGAAAAAGAAGACAGGGGAGAAATCAGCCCAATAATTGATAGTACAGGATTTGAAAGCTGTCAGATAACAAAAGATTTATATCCTGTGGTAGCAAATCTATATACCTTGCTGACTTTTTAAACACCTGAACTAACCTGGTTTACTGTTTTAGATCTAAAAGATGCTTTCTTTTGCCTCCCTATCCATGAAGCCAGCCAGAAAATTTTTACATTAGAATAGGAAAGCCCTAAAAGCAGGCACAAAACCCAGCTCGCATGGTCCATGTGCCTCAAGGCTTCAAAATTCCCCCACTCTGTTTAGAGAACAACTTGCAAAGATCCAGAATCCTGGGGAGCTCCACAGGAATAAAAAAGAAGCCTTTTAAATTTCTTAGGACTCCAAAGATACAGAGTATTAAAGAAAAAGTCACAAGTAGTGAAACAGAAGGTAATCTACCCAGGGTACAAAGTTACTGCTAGGCAACAGACTTTAGGGCAGGCTCACAAGGAAGAAATATAAAGGAACTCCGAACCTTCTTAGGCATGGCAGTGTAGTGCCAGCTGTGGGTTTATAATTACGGACTGTTTGTCAGATAGAGATCTCCAGTAGACAAAAGAAGCCACATGGGCCTTTCACCAGCTAAAGAGTGCCCTCATGTCAGCTCCAGCTTTGAGACTTCCAGATATAAGTAAACTATTCTTTCTATTTGGGTCCATATCAGAGGGCAGTTGCTTATTTTTCCAAGCAACTAGATGCACTGGCCAAAAAATGGCCAAGTTGCCTCAGAGCTGTAGCAGCAGTCGTACTAAATATTCAGTAAGCATGCAAGTTTACCCTGAAACAAAAATTGACTGTACTAATGTCCCACACAGTGTCCGCAGTACTAGAAGTAAAAGGTGGCCACTGGCTCTCACCACAGAGGTTCCTAGAGTACCAGGCCATCATAATAGAACAAGAACTAATATTGTCAACCCAGCTTCTTTTCTCTGTGAAAATCAAGAAGCAGCAGTACACCACGATTACCTAGAGACTATTGACCTACTCCAGCCACCCAGACTTAAAGGACACTCCTTTAGATGATGCAGAGACCTAGTTCACTGTCGGGAGTAGCTACGTTGCCAGTAGAAAGCGACATGCTAGACATGCAATGAAATAATATAATCTAGACCCTTACCAACAGGCATTCTTGAGCAGAAGGCCGAGATAATTACACTGACCTGTGCCTTGGAAGTGACAAACATTTATACAAACTCAAGGTATGCATTTATAGTTGTACGCGCACATAAAGCCATAGAGAGAGAGAGAGAGGACTACCGACCTTACAAAGAAAGAACATTGAACCTATGCAAGGGATAATCCGGCTGTGTCACTGTTGAGGCAGGGACGGGAATTAAATTATTCCATGGTCAGAAGGCAAAGAATGAACGTTTATTCAAAAATACATCACTCTTTTATAGAGAACATTGTGAAGACTAATTCCATTGGTCTTAAAGTAAAACATTTCACACCATTGGTGCACTATGAATAGCACATGGTGGCAGAACATATCTATAGACAATATGAACAGAAAGAGAGATGATAGATAGTTTACACTCTTCTCAGACTGTTCCCAGGCTTAGCCTGGTAGAAATCTCTCTCCTTTTCTCTCTGACTGAACTGAGAATATCCATACGGCTGTTAGAAGCAGTTCAGCTGCCTGCAAAAGTAGCAATTATGCATATTAAAACATACCAGAGAGTGAGCTCAGAATTAGAAGAAAAAAAAAAAAAAAAAAGAGCTAGTACATAGAGAGGCAAAGAAAGCAGCAAAAGATAAAGTAGTTATAGACAAATTTCCCTTAAAGGTAAGCCAGAATATAAATAATAATACTAAGCAAAAGGGATATACAACCAAGAGGGGTGGGCTACCATTGAAAGGGAGCTAGTAATCTGTCGTGGTTTGACATGGAAGTGAATTTTTTTTTTCAGGAAGTTTGGTCAAACCAATCAGTGGTCAGGTTTGGATATTGGCACCTGGAGTGACCACTGAAAGTATGGACACGCCTCTGAGAACACAGGGGGTTAAAAGCAAGAACTCCCAGGGGAACTGTCCCTTTGGTTCCGGTCGTCAGAGACTGCAGACTCTCCCCTGCCCAGCCATGGGCTGGGCGGGGGAGGGGAAGCCACGCGGCCTTGTCCAGGTAGGCCAAAGGCCTGAAGGTCTCGAACCGAGCCAGCTCCTGCAGACAGAAGGGTGGAAAGAAGTGGAGATGCCTTTGTTCTCCCCCCACAGAGGGAAAGTGACAGAGAGCCTGATGGCACCTGGAAATTTGCTGGCAGAGGAGAAGGAGAAAGGGGGGGGGATGGTGTCCAGCGTGGGAGACGGGATGCTGGACAGAGATTTCAGCCGTCCAGGGAGTCTGAACTTTTAACCCTTTCTGGGAAATGAGGGCTTTGTAAAATATTACTCCTCCTCAATTTGTAGTGGAAGAGAGACAGTCCGGGACCTGAGATGTTAGAAGAAGAAATATTTAGGTGGGAGTAGATGATGAAGTAGCTTTTGGCTGGACTTTTCTTGTTAGCCATAGACTGAACCAAAATCTCCTGCAATAGAGACTGCATTTTAGGGGGATGCAGTGGTGACCCAAGGAGACCTGCTTCAGCTTCTAACAGCACAGGAATGGCAAGAACAGAAGAAAGCTGAGGGGGGAATGGTGATGCCCTCTGTCTTCAGAAAGAAGATGATCTCTGTTCTTGGACCCTTGGCCCCAGGGGAAAATGGGGGGGACTGTAGTCCCAGGATGAGAAGCTGAACTGTTGTATCTTTGGGTCCATGGTAAAGCATCCTTAAAGGAGCCCTATGAGCAGTCTGTCCATGCACGGTGGTGAGAGCACTGTGACGTGGAAAGGAGAGTGTCACACTGGCAGATTTTCTCCGGGCGGTTGCCATGTGTGACAGGGAAACACAGGGTGAGGCAACTGTGTTTCCTGGGGGGTCTGTGGTGCAAGAGAGACTTCTCTCTCCCTTAATAGACTGAGTATTGATTATCTGAAGGGTGGTAATTTGATCAGGAATCCCGGGTGATGTTTCATGGTGGGTGTTTTGGAAATTGGGAGGAGGAGGGGTGTGTTTTAAAAAGTCTTCATCCTGGATTTAGTCTGTGTGTGTCTTGTGTAGTAGTAGTTTAATAAAGTTTTTTTTTTTCCTTTGTTATTAAGCTTGGGCCTGCTCTGCTCTGTTCCTGATAACATCTCACAGCATTTATTTGGGGAAGGTGTATTTTCATGGGGGCGCTGGCATTGCGCCAGTGTCAAACCATGACATAATCCCTTCCCATTTGTGTAGTCACTAGTAAGAGAGGAGCACCAGAAAACACACTAGGCCCTAACTACTTAAAAGCTTTTATAAAGTGTGGCTCCTTTCCCAGAATGACCAAGGCTGCCAATGTTACAGAGTGCATAGAAATGAAGTGTTGACTTTTAAGTAGTACTTTCCACGGGCTTTCTAGAACACATATCTGATTGAAAGGATCATTGCCGGGAATTTATATACCACTGTCACTCAGGTGAACTGACAATGTAACCCTTGCCTCCAGACTAACCCTAAAAAATACCTCCAGACCAAAACTCAGTCAGATTGGGAGGGGCCATGGACCTAAACAACAGTAGCAAATTGATTTTTCAGAAGTCCCAAGGAAAGGGGGGTATAAGTATTTATTAGTATTGACAGATACATTTTCAGAGTAACCAGAAGCATTCCCCACCAGAACTGTCAAAGCTCAAGAAGTGACGAGGGTATTATTACAAGAAATAATACCACATTTCGGAGTTCCAACCACAATATCCCAGATAAAAGATCACATTTCATTTCCAGAATAGTGCAAGAGACCTATATAGTAGCTTTAAGTAGACAGCTCAGAGAAAATGAAAAAACATGTGGCTAGAACTCAAAGCAGGGAGCTAAGTGAACTAGTACATAACATACAGCCTGGGAATTATGTATACATTAAGTCTCTTAACCTAGTCCCAACTTTTTAATCAGTATACTAGATCTATGAGAGAGCTAGCCACTGCCTCAGGTAGACTAACAAAATTAAAACAACCCCTACAGTTATCCCTAAAAGGCCGGGGAACAAGACCACGACCACAAGTTAATAGTAAAAGCACTTAGTACAGTTCAAGATAATGTGTCTTTAGCTTTCAGCTGTATACAAGCACAGTTATGGATGCAGGCAACAGCAGCTCTGATCATACGGGAAGGAAGTGAAAGTGATTTTCCATCTGAAATTCAAAAGATTGTCTGCAATAATGCGATCGATTTCAAAAAGAAATTTCAGTCCTGGTGGACTATGGTAAATTTTACCTATGATCCTGCTTCTAATATGGCCACTGTCTTTGTGCTTACTATACGTAATGCCACTGTTTATGTTATACACCCCATCATCACACTAAGATTAAATCATAAAAAAACAGTACTCTACCACTCAGAACATAGAGTATAGGCACAAAAGGTAAATGAAAAGTGGCAAACAGTAAATTTAGAATCTTGTGCAATTAAGAAACAACTAAGATTCATTTGTGAAAGCAATACTATTAACGTTCAAGATGTGTGTCTTGACACTGAACAAAGTATTTGCCACTTCGAGATTCATCCAATCACTGATCAGAAAACTGTGCTTGTATATACTAGTAAAGGTTGTGTATACTTGAGAACTGCTTGTGCTATTGTAAAAATCAATCACAACGATTTTATTTTGCCTAGTAAAAATCATTCTAATTTTTGTGTTTGTAATTTTGTTAAGATTATTGAGTGTGATTTTTCGTATTTAGCCCGAGTGACATCCTACCGTCTGATTAAAACCAATTACACAATGTATCATAAACTGTCACCTATTCCTATTAGAATAGACCTCACATTAGTAAAACAACTAATTGAACACCAAGACCTATTAGAAATCTTAGAAAAAATCCAAAAAAGCAGAGAGAAAACCCTAATTACTGTCCATCATGATGCCAAAGAAATAACCATAATTCTGCAAAGAATAAAACAAAATGCAGATCATCACTAGTAGGATGTAATCTTTAATAGTCACCAACGGCAAATAAGATCTTTAATACGTTGTGTTACCCCACTGTAATTTTATTAATATTAGTTAAAATAAGTTTAGAGTTATCTTTTATATTGCTAATTTAGAATTAGAGAATACTAGAGCAAGTGGCTGTGTTAACCTCCTTATCAAATGTACATGGTAAAGCATTAATAGACACTTATTATTTTAAGGATTTGCATTAAGTAAAAAAATTTACTTATTTTATGGGAAAGGGGGAAATGAAACAGGTTATTTTACAGGGTAAATTTAACAGAGTAGAAATCCATTTGGATTTAGGTGAAATGTGCTGCTTTGAATTATTAGTAGCTTGCTAGCATAAGTAAAATATGCTGCTTAGTCTGCTAGCTCTGCTGCACTTGTAAAAACAACCTCAGCCAAAGAGAAAGAACGTGAATTTCCAAGCTGAAGAGATAAGAGAGGCCCCTTGAACTTTGAAACAAAGAGAAAAAATCCAAAGCTGAGTCTGCAAGAGGTGAACAAAGTGACCAGAGAGTTCTCTGTACAAAGGCTGTTCTCTGTACAAGGACTAATTGCAAGCTATAACGTGAAACCAGTAAAATGAATATTCATAAACCTAATGTAATATTCTATGCATATGTACTAAAAGGAAGAATAAAAAAGGATCAGGAGTTCTCAGGGGCGTGCATGTCTTTTGAAAGAGGAATGATCCCCACATGCACCCAGCGCTGCAATAAACATACCAGCTTTACAGCTTTTACAAAGTTGTAGAGTTTAATATATTTTTCCACAATTCATCAAAAAGGACTGTAGTGGGTTGACCTTGGCTGGATGCCAGGTACACACTAAGTTGCCCGATCACTCTGTCACTCAATCACTTCCCAGAGGGACAGGGGAGATAAAATAAGATGGAAAACAATTAGTAGGTAGAGTTAAGAAAGTTTACTGAAGTTTCCCAAAGTCCTGGTGGACTATGGTAAATTTTACCTATGATCCTGCTTCTAATGTGGCCACTGTCTTTGTTCTCACTATATGTAATGCCACTGTTCATGTGATCCACCCCATCATTGCACTAGGATTAAATCATAAAAAAACAGTGCTCTACCCTTCAGAACATAGGGTGTGGGCACAAAAGGTTGTGGCAAGTACATTTCTCTCTGTCAGGATTTTTCCCAGAGGTACACAGAGAGAAAGAAAGAGAAAACAATTTCTATTTCTGCTCCTTGTTTTTCTCATGTGGAATGTGCTTGCAGATTTGTTTACCTGGGGTGATTGCATGATTGGATTCTGGTAAGGATTGTTTGGACCTGGTGGCCAATCAGATCCACCTGTGTCTGGACTCTGGCGAACAGGGTCACGAGTTGTGAGTCAGTTAGATATGGTAGTTCGAGAAAGTAGCATGTAGTTTTTGGTATCCTCCTTTATTATAGCATATTAATGTATTATAGCATAGTTATAATAAAGAAATCATTCAGCCTTCTGAACTGGAGTTAGACATCATCATTCTTCCCATTAGGTTCGCCTGCATTTTACAACAAAAGGTGAATGAAAAGTGGCAGACAGTAATTTTAGAATCTTGTGTTGCTAGAGAACAACTAAGATTCATTTGTGAAGGCAATAGCATTAATACTCAAGATGCGTGTCTTGACACTGTACAAAGTATTTGCCACTTTGAGATTCATCCAGTCACTGATCAGAAAACTGTGCTTGTATATACTAGTAAAGGTTGTATATGCTTGAGAACTGCTTGTAATGTTGTAAAAATCTATAACAGTGATTTTATTTTGTCTACTAGAAATTATTCTAATTTTTGTGTTTAGAATTTTGTTATTGAAGTTTAGGATTATCCTTCATCTTGCTAATTTCGAATTGGAGAATACTACAGCAAGTAACTGTGTTAACCTCCTTACCAAATTTACATGGTAAAGCATGTCCGCTGTATCTCTGGGTGTACTCTGCGCTTGCGCCCTCTGTTGCTAGGGGGTCTTCTTTTACTCTCTGGTGGTCATTTGAGGAAGGCTCCTCTCTTCTTCCTCGGTGAAAGTCCACGACCCTGTAATGGTCTTTTCCATATAAGGTTATGTTATATGCGTCTAAGCTCAAATCCTGTTACCTACACAAAGCTTCCCCTTTGGATTCCTGTTATTTACACAAGGCTTTCCCCTTTTTGTCTTGATGAACAAAGAGTCTTTTCTAACTTGTCACAATCCCCCCTTTTCTTTTTATTTTGTTCATCAAACCTTTTTAGTTCTTGTAAGCTAAGGGCTAAGGTTTCATTAGTCTCAGGATCCTCCGGTATGGGTTCATATTTGGCCCTTATCAACATGAGGTGAGCAGCCTCCAATCTCCCCTTTACTATGTCTATGATCCTGTTAAAAATACACGGGCCGAAGGTTAGTCTCAAAATCAGTAAAATTAGGGGCCCTGCAATTGTGGACAATAGGGTAGTCAGCCACAGGGAACTGTTGAACCAGGTTTCATACCAACTCTGCTGGGCTTCTCTTTCCCTTTTTCGTTCCTCTAATCCTTCCCTTAGTTTTGTCATTGTATCCCTGACTACCCCTGTGTGATCTGCATAGATACAACACTCCTCTCCGAGCGCTGCACATAGCCCTCCTTGCTGTAAGAGCAGGAGGTCCAATCCTCTCCTATTTTGCAAAACCACTTCAGATAGGGATCTCACTGATTTCTCTAAGGCTGATATCGATTGCTCTATTCGCTCTAAGTCCTCATCTACTGCTACCCTTAGAGAGTGAAATTCTTTCGTTTGTTTTACTAAGGAGGCCACTCCCGTGTTTACACCCGCTCCCCCCATGATCATTAAAGCAGCTACTGTAAGTGTAGCGAAAGGTTCTCGTTTTTCTAGATGGTGTGCTGGGGTACTTTGTAGGTTATATACATAGTCTTGAGGGTGATAGATAATTTTTGGGATTATGACTACTTGTATGCAGTAATCTGAGGTCTCATCGAAAATTTCCAGGGAGATGCAGGGTGTGAGTCCTCCTTTTGCACAAATCCACTCTGTGTTCTTAGCAGGGAGTAACCACTTGGCTGGCTTATCCTCTCGTTTTGCTGTAGTTATTGTTTCGCACAGGAATTCCATGTGCTGGGGCACTTGGCCAATGCATCTCCCCTTCCCTGTTACTGAGGCCAATGTGATTCCTTGCCCCCGCGAATCTTTCCAATTACATGAAGGGGGGTTACTGCCATTTGCATGCCTTGCCTTTTCTGATATTCCAACAGCTTCATAAAATGGGGGTTTAACATCAAAGCATAGCCAACAATGCTCTGTAAGCCAGGGGTTAGTTACATTCAAGACCCGGTACGCTCTTTCTACTAGTTTCCAAAGGGTGTTAAATCGAGAATCCTCGCTAGGGGGTGCTATTGTCTGGGTAACAACAGTTGAATTTTCTATTCCTGAGTTACTTTGATTACTGATTATTTCAACATAACTTGGCTCTCCATCTTTAGCTATTACCGGGTTAGGGCCTACTGGTCGGGTATCTGGTGAGATAGGCTCCTTCTTTATGGTGAACATATTGCCTCTGTCCTTACTGGGTTCCACGTACTGAAAACTCCATGTCCGTCTCACTGTCTATCCTGGATCTGATGGTTTAGTTACATTTAGATATACAAATTGGCAATTCCCCTGATTGACTATGCCGCCCGACCAGTCCTTCTGTGGAGTTTTACAGCCGTAGGGTCCCCAAGAAACAGTAAGCCATTGATCTCCTTCTACTGACCAATCTGATGCTATTGTTTCACAGCCCCAATACCCACAGAAGTATTCCCCGGGGTAATTGCAATATCCCTTTCCTGGATTTGATGCTGGACACATATAGAAACCTATTTTATTTAGACATGGTTCGATGGGGGCCAGTGTGCATAATGACAGTGTAAAGCTAGGAGATCCAGATGATATCCAAGTTTGAATTTCCTTCCCATCTACTCGGGTTAGTATCCATTTAAAGGGTTGATGTGAAAATTGAGAATATCCTCTTGGCAATAACATAATCAGAGTTACAATAATGATAACTTGCCAAGGAGGATGGAGTCCTGTTTTTGCACTTAACTCATAATTCCCTACCATTCCCCTTTTAGCTTGTTGCCCTTTGTGTCTACCCAGGGTGTTTGAGTCGGTACCTTTGGGGAGATTATCAATACCCAGTCGGGAGTATTTCTGCGTTATTCCACTTGGGATTGGGAAGAGCCTGGTTCTTTCCCCTCTGCCTCGCCCGCCGACTCGGGTGCTTCGAGCCGCGGGGATTACCATCTTCTCGGCAGCAGCGGTACTCTCCAGCGCATCCATTCCCTTTTCCCCTTCTAGCCTTATGCTGCTCCCAGTTCTTATCTTTGACCGGGGATAAGTCACACGGGACTTCTCTCAGTTCTTTCCGACAACACCGGTTTACAATATGGGCAACAAGGGGGTCAGGTTCATTCAGGTGGAAACAAAAATTTTCAGGGTTAACCCCTTTTCTGTAAACCTCTCACTTCCCTTTGATTTGAGCCTTACCCACTTATTCTTCGAGTCCCCGAACTCTAATATTATTCTTTTTAATCCTCGCTCTATCTTGTAGCAGCTGGAGCAAATCCCAGTAGGTGGCTTTCCTTTGCAACAATGGACCCACCACCGTTCTTGGCAAGTTTTACAAACAAAGCACACAAAAGGATAACATTTCTTTACATACTACTCTATAATCATCAGCCAAGGGGTAAGTGTATCCTTTCTGTTCTTCTTCTTGGTCTATTTGGATTACCTACACTGAGTCCGTTAGTTCTTCTTCAAGGTGACCTTCAGGTTTCCGGGTTGGCTCGTTACTCTCTAATGGTCAGCTGTAGTGATCGGTCCTTTAACTCGGCTTGCGTGGGTCTATCCCTTCTCGGGGGTCCGAATTGCTGTCTCTGTGGTGAGTAAAACAACGAAGGGGCCTTCCCAACGAGGTGTTAAAGAATTTTCCTTCTACGATTTAATGAGTACTTTATCTCCAGGTTTAATCTTATGTATTGTTAGGTCTAACGGAGGTCTCTGAGTTAACAGCTCCTTTTCCCTCAATTCTCTCTTTCTGTTCATAATTTGCACAATATAGGTATTGATCTGAGAATCTTTCAAACAAGGGTGATCTACAGGGGCCTCCATGTCATAGGGCATTCCGAATAGCATTTCAAAAGGGGATATCCCCACATCAGTGCGGGGTTGAGTGCGGATATTTAATAGAGCCAAGGGCAAACACTTAACCCAAGACATCTTTGTCTCTAGCATTAATTTAGTTAACTGTTTCTTGATTTCCCCATTCATCTGCTCCACTCTCCCAGAATTTTGCGGGTACCATGGGGTATGATACTTCCACTGGGTCCCCAGGGCGGTGAGAACATCTTTTGCTATTTTTGAAGTAAAGTGGGGGCCCCTATCAGAATCTAGGATTTCTATCATCCCGTATCTAGGTATGATTTGTTCTAAAAGTATCTTAACCACCGCATGAGATGTTGCTCTGGCGGTGGGGAATGCTTCTACATAATGTGTCAAGTGATCTATTAATACCAACAAGTACTTGTATCTCCCTATTTTGGGTAGTTCAGTAAAGTCCACTTGTATATGAGAGAAAGGTCTTTGTGCTAACTCTCTCCCACCCATTGGTCTCTCTCTTTGTTGCTGCTTGTTTACCTTTTGACAGGTCAGGCAGCATTGGGTTACCTGTTTAGCCAGAGTATAGATCCCTATACACATGTATTTGATGGCAAACTGATCGACTAAGGCCTGGGTGCCCCAATGGGTTTTATCATGTATAGCCTGCAGGATTCTCATGGCTACTCCTTTCGGGAGTACTTCTCGACCATCGGGTAATACCCACTTGCCTTCCTCTTTTTCCCATATTCCCCTTTGGTCTAATTTTTCTTTTTCTTGTACTGTGAATGTTAATAAATATTTCTTTGAGCCATGATACCGGCAATGTTTCTTTTGGGGGTTACCACAAACACTTCTGATGGAATCATCTCCAAATATTTTCCAACCTGACCTACGTGGTGTTGTTCCTAAATCATCCCCACAAGCGGAGCAACCCTCCCTTTGTGTAACCTCAAGCTTATGTTTTAGAGTCAGTAGCGCAGCTTTCTTGGCCTCTTGATCAGCTAAATTGTTTCCCCTAATGGAGGCTCCTATTCCTGTTTGATGGCCACGGACATGCACCACTGCTATCTTTTCTGGATATCTGAGGGCTTGTAAAACTCGTCGGATTAGCTCCTCATGTATTAACCCCTTTCCTTGTGAGTTAATTAATCCTCTCTCTTCCCAAATTTTGCCAGAAGTGTGTACTACCCCATAAGCATATTTAGAATCAGTGTAGATGGTTCCGGATTTTCCTTTTAATAATTCTAATGCTCTGAGTACTGCATATAGTTCACATGCTTGTGCGGACCAGCTAGAGCTAAGGGGGCCAGATTCTATTATCCTGAAGGTTTTTCCATCCACCACAGCGCATCCGGATTTCCGCTTCCCCTCAACAACCCGGGAGGATCCATCCACATATAACCGGGCCCCTGAGGTTACTTCTTCCTCTTCCAAATCTGATCGTATTTTGGTTTGTTCCTCAATTTGTTGGAGGCAGTCATGTGCCAGTTCAGTAGTTGGTTCCCCGTATAGGAATTGAGCAGGATTTTGTAAACTGGTAGTTTCTATAGTCAATTTAGGGGATGATATTAGGATGCCCTCATATTTTAGCAGCCTGGCATCTGTTATCCATTTTTCAGCTTTTTGTTGCATGACTCCCCGGATGTTATGAGGGGATAAGACCCGCAGCTCGCTTCCAAAGGTTATTTTCCCTGCTTCTTCTACTAAGAGCGCAGCAGCTACTATTACTTGTAAGCAGGTGGGCCACCCTCTACTAACAGGGTCTAAAAGTTTTGAGAGATACGCCACTGGTTTTTTGTTCCCGGCCCAGTCCTTGGCCAGCACCCCATATGCAGTTCCCTCTTCCACATCAATAAATAGGAAGAATGGTCTTTTTAGATCAGGGAGACTGAGGACTGGTGCATTTACCAATTCAACCTTTAGGGCCTTTAGTCAGTCCTCATCCTCAGGTGTCCACTTGAGTAATCCTTTCTTAGTTAATTTTTCATACAGGAATTTAACTTTCCCACTAAAGTTCACTATCCACTGTCGACAGTATCTAAAAAGTCCTAACAACTGCCATATCTGTCTCTTATTCTGTGGGGCTTGCAATGAGAGTATACCTTGGACCCTTTCAGCATCCAATTTCTTAGTTCCTTTGGTTAACTTATGTCCCAAGTATTTAACTTCTTCCTCTACAAACTGTAGCTTAGACTTTGAAACCTTAAGTCCCTTTAAACTCAGGAACTTTAGTAGCTTTATGCTTTCCTTTCTTACTATCTCCTCCTCCTTGCCTGCGATTAATAAATCATCTACATATTGTACCAAAGCTGTTCCTTCACCTAAGGAATAATCTGCCAATATTTGTTCTAATGCTTGTCTACATAAATTAGGGGATTCTGTAAACCCCTGAGGGAGGACAGTCCATCTCAATTGTTGCTTTCGATGGGTATCCGGGTCTTCCCATTCAAAGGCAAAATAATCTCTGGAGGCTTCTTTAAGAGGGCAGGCCCAGAAAGCGTCTTTTAAGTCTATTACACTGTACCATTTATTTTCAGGGCCTAATTGACTTAAAAGTGTATATGGGTTAGCTACTACGGGAAATCTTTCAACAGTTCTTTTATTAATTTCTCTTAAGTCATGAACTAGCCTATAACTACCATTTGGTTTCTTTACGGGTAAGATGGGTGTGATAAAAGGAGACATGCATGGTTCGAGGAGACCTTGTTTTAAAAGTCTCTCAATTTCGGGTTTTAACCCTTGCCTCCCTTCTTTAGACAGAGGGTATTGTTTTATTCTTACAGGTATTTCAGGGTCCCGGATGGTTACTCCAAGAGGTTCAATATTCAATCTTCCTACAGTATCGGGGGTGTACCACACTTCTGGATTGATTTCAGCTTCATCCGCAGTCCTTAGGGGACACAGTTTTACGCTCAATTTCTTCTCTATTACTTCCACTTCTATTCCTAATTCAATCATCAAGTCCTGTCCGAGTAGATTATAATCCGCCTCGGGAACTAATAAAAAGGATCCCACCCCCATTTTAGAATCAGTCTCTAAAAGGACATCTTTTATCACAGGTACTCCAAAAGGCTCCCCTTTTGCCCCAATTACCCGTACTATGTCAGATGAAATTTTACACCCCTGGGGAAGGGTCTGGATGGTTGATCTTTCTGCCCCCGAGTCCACAAGGAACTCGTATTCTTGCTGCTGGGGACCTATCTTTAGCTTTACCAGGGGCTCCGTTCTTTCTCTTGTCCCCAGCAGATAGAGCCCCTGACACCCCTAGTCTTCCTGAAACTGTTTTTCATCAGCCATCCTTTATCGGCATTCCCGCCTAATGTGACCCCTCCTCCCACAGTAAAAGCAGGCAATTCCTCTCTCCTCCTTCCTCTCATCAATCCCATCAGTCCGCCTTGGAATTCGCTTAGTTCCCCGCACGGCTGCCCCCTTCTGTAAAGGGGGAGCAGTTTTCTGCCCTTCCCGAACTGCCGCTACCATCATCCTAACTTGCTTTTTATGGGTTTCATCCTCCCTCCTTACATAAACTTTCTGCGCCTCTCGCAATAATTCATCCAATCCTCTTCCTTGCCAATCCTCCAATTTTTCTAGCTTCTTCTGAATGTCCACCCATGAGTTCGCTACAAACTGTGTTTTTAGCAAGGCCTCCCCTACTGGGGTATCAGGGTCCACTCCAGAGTATAACTGAAAGATTTTTCTCAGTCTTTCCAACCATTCTGTGGGGTCTTCATCTTTTTTTTGCTGTTCTTGAAAAGCCCTGTGAATATTCTGTCCTCGAGGGACAGATCTTCTTATTCCTTGTATTATAATGTTCTGCAAATCTACCATATGGGCTCTGTGTTGTGGATCCTGGTTGTTCCAGTCAGGGCGTTGCATAGGCCACTTGGTGTCTGCGAGGGGCCCTTGTTGGTGTTCATCATCCCATATTCTCATGCCTACATTTCTAATTATCCTCCTTTCCTCTGAGGTAAATAATATACCTAAAATAGATTGCATCTCATCCCAAGTATAAACGTTTGGACCCAAAAATTGGTCTAACCTTTCGGCAACTCCAAGGGGGTCCTCTAAGAGATGTCCCATTTCCTTTTTGAACTCCCTCACATCTCCCGAGTTCAAGGGTACAGACACATATCCAACTCCTAAGATTTGAGCTGGTTGCCCCGGTTGCCCTGCATTAGGGTTAGGGACCATCCCCATTCCTGCTTCTCGGAGTGGGAACAATCCCAATTCCTCCCGCCTTTTCCTAGTCTGCCTTCTAGTTACCCGCTGGTTATTCCCCTGGAGCTCAGCATTCAACTCATCCCCCTCCGAGTCATCTTTTGCCGAGTTATTTTGTGCCAGGGCAGAGAGGTCAGGATGTTGTGGTGAATGTGGAGGCAGGGGTGGGTAAAGATTCCGGGGAGGAGAACGGGGAGGGGGGGCTGGTGGTAGAGGAGGTGATGGAGGGGGAGGAGGTATGTAGGGTGGAGGGGTGGAATCGGGTAGGTCTGTATCCTCTTTCAATTTTTTCTTCTTCTCCCTAGTACTAAGTGCAAACATCTTAGTGCGAGTTTCCCCCATTATCCAGAGGGAGGCGTACTCGCTCTCCTCTAAGTTAAAGGGCTCTTTAGAATTCACATAAATATTTAAAGCCTGACATATCCAATCCTCAAATGAGCCAAACACTGGACAGAACAAATGGTCTCCTCTTATTTGTTTCCCTCCCCACACCTCTATGCAATAATGCACCATTTTCACCTTGTCCTTTCCTTTCCTGGTGGGGAAGGCATCCCAACTTTTAATCATTAGTCCTAATGGGCTATCTGGAGGAATTTGGGGAAGCTTTACAGGGTTTCCCCCACCCATGGGACCAGAGGGCTTGCTTTTCCTCTGTCCCATCTTCCGGAGTGCCTTCACAAACACACACCTCCACGCTTCCCTCAATTCATGGCCCAGCCCATCGCCGGGTGTGGGAAACGCACTACTATGAGGTCCACATTCACGTTGTCTCACAGAGACATCTCACTCATCACACTCTGGGATCCCAACCCCAACCGAGCGGCCCCCGTTCCCTCTGAACGGGGCAACCTCAGTAGCCCTGAAGGACCACTGAAAGGTACTTACACAGTCCCGTGTCTTCGCCTGGGATTTCGTGCACAAAGATTAAGGGGTTGCCAGCTATTCTTTGCTTGCCACCGAATTTGGGTTCGTCGGTAAGGGTCCCAGGGGGAAGTCTCCTGAGCGGGGCTCGCTGCCAAGGCAGCGAGGGCGCCTCCTTGGGAGGAGCTTCCAACGGATAGCCCTTATCCGAGTCACAGCACCAGATTGTTATAAATTGAGGCAAATAATTTGTTCAGCCTTTCGAGAGTCAATAAGAAACTTATTGGTTACAGCAAGCAATGGCAAGCAAACAGCGCTGGGTGCAGCCGGGGAGTCAGCGCTCCGCCAGCGGCTCACACCGTTTCCCCCTTCCCACAGTCTTTTTATACTCTCTTTCTTCCGTGTCCACTGTATCTCTGGGTGTACTCTGTGCTTGAGCCCTCTGTTGCTAGGGGGTCTTCTTTTACTCTCTGGTGGTCATTTGAGGAAGGCCTCTCTCTTCTTCCTCGGTGAAAGTCCACGGCCCTGTAATGGTCTTTTCCATATAAGGTTATATGTTATGTGAGTCTAAGCTCAAATCCTGTTACCTACACAAGGCTTCCCCTTTGGTTTCCTGTTATTTACACAAGGCTTTCCCCTTTTTGTCTTGATGAACAAAGAGTCTTTTCTAACTTATCACAATAAGAAGGCCAGCTTAAAGTTACGCCAAATATTCAGGGCAGTGTTGCAGTTTGTAACATTGGAAAGTGAAAAACAAGCTAGAGACAGCCAAAAAACACCTCAGAGCAGAGACAGAGCCGACCGCAGGCTGCGGCAGAAAGAGAGGAGGCTGGGCAGAGATTCTGAGACCCCAACCCTGTCCCCAATTCGCCCTGAAGCACACCGACCCTGGGAGAGCATACAGGAGCCTGGAAGGCCAGCCGCTCCCCATCCGCCCCCCCCCCCCCCACCCCTGGGAAGGGAACAGACAAGTCCTGGCCAGACAAGTCTGCAACCCATCTCTCCTAACCCACCTAACCTGAAGAATTCCCCTTGATTTCCTCTCAAAAGTAACATCAGACATGCAAAATCGGTGAATTTTGGTAGTGTGATGGAAAAAAGCCGAGCCCAATCCATGCAGTGCCATGTTTCACAACTGTCAAGCTCTGCCCTTCGTGGGCGTGTTCCATCCCCAGAGTGCCAGGATTCCCTTTCCAATTCATCACTAAGCTCCTGCCCATCAGACGCGGGATACTCCCCTTTTGTGGGCCCAGCTCCGTCTGCCTCCCTGCCCGAAATCCCCGCCCACACCCCGGGACGGCACGCCCTCACCTTGCCTACTATGGGAACCGGATGTGACTTCCTGGAAGTGACTCCATCCAAAATGGCGGTGCCCATTTCGAGAGGAACGCCGATCCCGAAAAAGACATACTCCCACATCCCCCAAGGTAGCCCCCCAAAATCTGAGGACGATATTTTAGTAGCAGCAAAGGACCAAGCATCAATCCAGGAGACAACAGATCAGGTCATCTCAGCAGTGGAGAAAGCAGGACTCACAGTAGCAAAGGAGAAAATACAGACAGTTCCTCCCTGGAAATATTTAGGATACAGAATCACAGAAAAAACTGTAACTCCGCAACCACTCCAACTAAAGAAAAATCCAAAAACACTGAATTAAGTGCAGCAGCTAGTAGGGACTCTGAACTGGCTTCATCCACTGCTAGGCATCTCAAACCAGGACTTAGCCCCTCTGTCTGATCTATTGAAGAGAGACACAGCTTTAAACTCACCACGAGAATTCAACAAAGAAGCCCAAAATACTTTAGATGAAGTGATGCGAGCCATCCAATCACGCCAGGCTCATCGGTATAATCCTAACTTGTCTTTTTTTTTTGCAGTTTTAGGGGAGAGTCCACAGCTTCATGGTCTAATATTCCAGTGGGATTTAGAGAAGAAGGACCATCTTGTGAAAAACGCCAATCACTTGGTTTTTAAAATTTTTAAAGTTTAATAATAATAAAATGGTTATAAAAATAGTAATACAATTAGAGTAATAAAAATTTAGAGTTAGGACAATTACAAGACAATAAAAAGCAAAGAATTGCGGACATCCGGATGCTCTCGAGCACTTAAGCCACGACAAGCATGCCTTGTGAACGAAGGAATCACCTTAAAAGCAATAGCCTGTTGCATATACAAAACACTTGATGATTATGCATATATTTTATTTAAAACAAGAAATTCATCTGGTACTTGTCAAAAAGTTTCTGTTAATTCCCAGGCGCCTTCAAGTCTAAGTCAGGCTTGAAGAAGTTCATTTCTGTTGATAAGGAAAGCCATAAATTCCTCTCCTCTGGAAAATTTAGGGGTTTCTGTAATTGTTATCTTTGTGCGAAGAATTCCTTGATTATCTCATCTCTTTCTTGAGCTAGTTAAAAAGTATCTTACATAGTATAGTTTCTATTTTAACATTGTGTTATAACCTAAAAATACATTCAAGACACTACTTGAGAGAATTAATACAGCATAACTTTCCAACATTACACATATAATATTCATTGTAACTATTGCGAAAAGCCAAACACAAAATATGCATTTTTCACATCTGATAATTTTAGAATGAGTTTTCCTATCTCCTCAGCTGGGTAAAATTATAACAACTTGCCCTGAAATTATATCACAGTTAATTATAAAGGCTAGATCACTAATGTTTTCCCTTTCAGGAAAGGATTTTGCAGAAATCTTTCTGCCTGTCACATCCATCTATTTGGAATGGTTAATTCAAAATTCAGAGGTTATGCAATTTGCCCTAGAAAATTTTACAGGGAAAATTTTGGTCAATTGTCCAAAACATGAGTTACTAAATTAATCTTTAAAATTAATTCATAAGCCCTTAAGAAGTCATGCATCCCTTGATGCAATCACATTTTTTACAGACGGTTCAGGGAAGTCTAAAAAATCTGTGATTGCTTCGCAAAATCCAGAGACAAAAAAATGGGAATCAGATATTGAAGAAGTAGATGGTTCTTCACAAATTATAGAGTTAACAGCAGTTGTGCGGGGCTTTTCAAAATTCACGTTTCCTTTTAATTTAGTAACGGATTCATTCTGTGTTGCAGGTGTAGAGGAGACAGCAGAAGGGTCTCTGCTAAAAGAGGTTTCCAATGACCTGCTATACGGTTTGCTCAAAAAAATAATCTTTCTTCTTTCTATTCAACAGGAACCCTACTTCATAATACACATTCGTTCACATTCTGCACTCCCAGGTTTCCTAGCAGAAGGCAATGCCATGGCTGATTTTTTAGCCATGTCAATACAGAATACACTTCCAAATATTATCGAACAAGCCAGAATGAGCCATGCCTTCTATCATCAAAATGCACCTGCCTTAGTAAGAATGTTTAACATCTCTCAGAATCAGGCAAAAGCAGTTGTCCAATCATGTCCAGATTGCCAAAAATTAGCCATACCAGCAATAGCAACAGGGGTTAACCCTCAAGGCTTAAATAGCCTGCAGATATGGCAAACTGACATAACTCAGTATCAGTCATTCGCACAATTCAAACATATACACGTATCAATAAACAAGTTTTCAGGAGCAATTTTTGCTTCTGCACATCAAGGAGAAAAGAGTAGAGATGTAATTAAACATTTCTTACAAGCATTTGCATCACTAGGTATCCCTCAAGAAGTTAAAACGGACAATGGACCAGCCTATATTTCTAACAAACTGCAAGAGTTTTTCAAAATCTGGGGTATCAAACACACCACAGGTATTCCACATTCTTCCACAGGCCAATCTATTGTAGAAAGAGCACACAGATCACTGAAAATGATCCTTGAAAGGCAAAAGGGAGGGACAGAAGTGCTGTCTGCTATAGAGAGGCTGAACAAAGCTATATATGTTTTTAATTTCTTAAATAATTATTTTATGGAGCAGGTACCACCGATTTTCAGACATTTCAGCAATACCAGTCAAGCAAAGCTCAAGGGAAGGCCACCAGTCTTCATCAAGGATCCAGAGACAGGACAAATCTCAGGACCCCATCCTCTTGTGACTTGGGGGAGGGGGTTTGCATGCATTTCTACAAATGCAGGTCTTCGATGGGTCCCTGAAAAGAATGTCAAGCCACAGGTACAGCCGATCCAAGAGCAGCAGAAGATGCCAGAAAAACAAGACGCAAACAACTGAGCGACAGCTGGAAAGCAGAGACTGTGTTTTCTAAATTTGCACTAGTTAAAATTGTTTAAAAAAATAGTTTGCACTGAAAAAGTACTGTAAGTCAGAAATTTGAGGCTTGCCTGGGAAAACACTTCACCAAAGTTAAGACAGAAGAATAATTTAAAAGCAATAAAGATTATAATCGAATTTAAAAACTATTATCATAACTACAAATTGTCAACAAAGGTGAGACTTTTCAGATCATGTTCCTTTCACCTCTTTCCTTTTTAGATATATAGAAAGGGTGAGATGTAGGAATGTGCCCCCTGTTGATGGAGTGAACAAATTACCCTTTGTGTCCTTAGAAAGGAAAAAAGCCCAGAAATTTCTCTCCCAATTTGGTTAAAAGACACCTCATAGGACCTTGGGGACTTCACCTCAAACTTAAGGATAGCCAATTGGACAGAAGCCAAAAAGTCCTGCCTAAGCAATTCCCTAGAAAATGAAGAGAACAAAGGAAGTAATCACTTTTGTGAATTGTTTTAGCAGGAGCAAGAAGCTCTTGCCCTGGGTCGTTTTTTCTCTGAAAAGATCTTTGTTATTTTGCCTTTTAATAAAACTTTTCTGTTTCCAACACTATCACAGAAGCCATCCTGCTACTTTTATGCCATATGAGTTGTTATGAACAGTTTCCAGGTGTTCCCCAGAGACGCGGGCAGGGCTTTCCTAGTTCCCATGGCAACACTAAAAGAAAACTACTAACTCTAGCTAAGTACCGATATTGAAATGCTAATTAGCTAATTGCTCTGTTTGTTTTCTCTAAACTACCTGGCCTCCCACCCCTCCACGCTGCCATTCTGGGACTAATATGCAAATAAAAACCCCTTAGGATCATGGGAGTATTTTTAGGGAATAAAAATGAATATAAATCAAAAACTGAACACAATAGAGGAGTCTAGACAAATGCCCTAGCTGAGGAAGAGGGAAACATATCCCCTGACTGGCTTTTAACCGTCGCCATCACCTAAGAAAGAACAGATTATATTAGGCTCTGAGAAGCCGGGAGATAGAGACAGAGAGCCCAGGTGCTGCCACCACGGAAGGAGCGGGGACAGCTGTTGTTCTGGACTTCAGCAACAGACTCTGCACACCACGCCTCCTCATCCTCGGGCCACCGGTGTGCCACAAGGAAAGGAGAAAGGACAGCTGCTGCTCAGGACTCCAGTGACCGACTCTGCATGCCGCCTTCCTTCCGGCTGCCTCGGAAAGCTACGACCGCAGGGGCGAGCTCTGCGTCGAGCCCCCTGCCCAGCTGATCTTTTTAATAAAAAGCTGAACATTAATAAAGGCATTAGCCCTGTTCATTTCAATTTGGGGGCTCGTCCGGGATAGCCACGCCCGAAGAGGACCCCCGGACAGCTGGACATCTCGACCACCTGCTTCGAGGGACCCTCGGGAGTTGCTGGCTACCTTCGGACCCTAGGATCCGCGTAAGACGAGCAACATATCGGATGGGTAAGAAAAACCGGGAGACGAGCGAATGAGTGAGTGAGTAAGACGGGGGCCGGCAGCTTGGACCCCCGAAGCCAGAGGGACCCGCTAGTACCGCGTTTCCAGACTCCTGCGAAGGGGCCGGCCGGGAACGGGAGGAAGCAAGTGGAATAGAGGAGCGACTGAGGCGTCTCCTTAGAAGTAAAGCAGGCCCTCCTCCGAGCGTGTGGAGGTGCCCTATGGGCAAAGTAAGTCCCTGGCAATCAGGGCAAGGGGAATATCCCCAGCAGGGCAGGTGGGATGTGGAGGTCCTAGAGGACATGTCCCCGGCGCTGGCAGGATGGGATAGGACGGCAGGTGGGATATCCCTAGCAGGTAGGGGGAGGTGTCCTAGCAGGCAGGAGTGACATGTACCTGTCAGGCAGAGGGCATGTACCTGGCAGACAGAGAGCATGTCCCCGACAGGCAAAAGGCATGTCCCTGCCAGGCAGGACAGGATAACAGGGAAGGTGGGATGTCGAAGCAGGCAGGAGCGTCATGTCCCCACCGGGCAGAGGGCATGTCCCCGCCATACAGGACAGGATAACAGGGCATGTAGGGCGGGATGTCCTAGTAAGCAGGAGCAGTAAGTCCCGCCAGGCAGAGGGCATGTCCCCAGCAGGCAGGACAGGATAACAGGGCAGGTAGGATGTCCATGGAAGGCATGGATGGAGGTCACCATCAGAGCAGATAGGGGAATGTCCCTGGAAGGCAGGGCAGGATGTCCCCGTCAGAGCAGGCACTAACCCGAGTAAGAAGAAAGGCAGGAAGGCAAGAAAGCTAAGCCTAGTAGGAGAGTCAGGCAAGGAGGGTTGGCCGGAGTTCGAGTGTAAGGCTCGGCAGGACGTTCGACCTTACCTCGGCAGGGAGACCAAGCTTCCCAAGCCTAGTAGGGGCAGGCAAGGTGGCTTGGCCAGAGTTCGAGTGTAAGGCTTGGCAGGACGTTCGACCTTACCTTGGCAGGGAGACCAAGCTTCCCAAGCCTAGTAGGAGAGTCAGGCAAGGGGGCTTGGCCGGAGTTCGAGTGTAAGGCTCGGCAGGACGTTCTACCTTACCTCGGCAGGGAGACCAAGCTTCCAAGCCTAGTAGGAGAGTCAGGCAAGGGGGCTTGGCCGGAGTTCGAGTGTACGGCTCGGCAGGACGTTCGACCTTACCTCGGCAGGGAGACCAAGCTTCCCAAGCCTAGTAGGGACAGGCAAGGGGGCTTGGCCGGAGTTCGAGTGCAAGGCTCGGCAGGACGTTTGACCTTACCTCGGCAGGGAGACCAAGCTTCCCAAGCCTAGTAGGAGAGTCAGGCAAGGGGGCTTGGCCGGAGTTCGAGTGTAAGGCTCGGCAGGAAGTTCGACCTTACCTCGGCAGGGAGACCAAGCTTCCCAAGCCTAGTAGGAGAGTCAGGCAAGGGGGCTTGGCCGGAGTTTGAGTGTAAGGGTCGGCAGGACGTTCGACCTTACCTCGGCAGGGAGACCAAGCTTCCCAAGCCTAGTAGGGGCAGGCAAGGGGGCTTGGCCGGAGTTCGAGTGTAAGGCTCGGCAGGACGTTCGACCTTACCGCGGCAGGGAGACCAAGCTTCCTAAGCCTAGTAGGAGAGTCAGGCAAGGGGGCTTGGCCGGATTTCGAGTGTAAGGCTCGGTAGGACGTTCGACCTTACCTCGGCAGGGAGACCAAGCTTCCCAAGCCTAGTAGGAGAGTCAGGCAAGGGGGCTTGGCCGGAGTTCGAGTGTAAGGCTCGGCAGAACATTCGACCTTACCTCGGCGGGGAGACCAAGCTTCCCAAGCCTAGTAGGAGAGTCAGGCAAGGGGGCTTGGCCGGAGTTCGAGTGTAAGGCTTGGCAGGACGTTCGACCTTACCTCGGCAGGGAGACCAAGCTTCCCAAGCCTAGTCGGGGCAGGCAAGGGGGCTTGGCCAGAGTTCGAGTGTAAGGCTCGGCAGGACGTTCGACCTTACCTCGGCAAGGAGACCAAGCTTCCCAAGCCTAGTAGGGTCAGGCAAGGGGGCTTGGCCGGAGTTCGAGTGTATGGCTCGGCAGGACGTTCGACCTTACCTCGGAAGGAAGACCAAGCTTCCCAAGCCTAGTAGGGTCAGGCAAGGGGGCTTGGCCGGAACTCGAGTGTAAGGCTCGGCAGGACGTTCGACCTTACCTCGGCAGGGAGACCAAGCTTCCCAAGCCTAGTAGGAGAGTCTGGCAAGGGGGCTTGGCCGGAGTTCGAGTGTAAGGCTCGGCAAGACGTTCGACCTTACCTCGGCAGGGAGACCAAGCTTCCCAAGCCTAGTAGGGGCAGGCAAGGGGGCTTGGCCGGAGTTCGAGTGTAAGGCTCGACAGGACGTTCGACCTTACCTCGGCACAGAGACCAAGCTTCCCAAGCCTAGTAGGAGAATCAGGCAAGGGGGCTTGGCCGGAGTTCGAGTGTAAGGCTCGGCAGGACGCTCGACCTTACCTCGGCAGGGAGACCAAGCTTCCCAAGCCTAGTAGGGGCAGGCAAGGGGGCTTGGCCGGAGTCCGAGTGTAAGGCTCCGCAGGACGTTCGACCTTACCTCGGCACAGAGACCAAGCTTCCCAAGCTTAGTAGGAGAATCAGGCAAGGGGGCTTGGCCGGAGTTCGAGTGTAAGGCTCGGCAGGACGTTCGACATTACCTCGGCAGGGAGACCAAGCTTCCCAAGCCTAGTAGGATCAGGCAAGGGGGCTTGGCCGGAGTTCGAGTGTAAGGCTCGGCGGGACGTTCGACCTTACCTCGGCAGGGAGACCAAGCTTCCCAAGCCTAGTAGGAGAATCAGGCAAGGGGGCTTGGCCGGAGTTCGAGTGTAAGGCTCGGCCGGACGATCGACCTTACCTCGGCAGGGAGACCAAGCTTCCCAAGCCTAGTAGGGGCATGGCAAGGGGGCTTGGCCGGAGTTCGAGTGTAAGGCTCGGCAGGACGTTCGACCTTACCTCGGCACAGATACCAAGCTTCCCAAGCCTAGTAGGAGAATCAGGCAAGGGTCTTGGCCTGAGTTCGAGTGTAAGGCTCGGCAGGACGCTGGACATTACCTCGGCAGGGAGACCAAGCTTCCCAAGCCTAGTAGGAGAGTCAGGAGAGGGGGCTTGGCCGGAGTTTGAGTGTAAGGCTCGGCAGGACATTCGACCTTACCTCGGCAGGGAGACCAAGCTTCCCAAGCCTGTGTAAGAGCCCGTCTGAAGCCCCTCATTTTCCATTCTGCCTTCCGATTGCCACGAGAAAGAATCCCTTCCTCCACTGCAGTTCCGGCTTAGAACAGGACACAGTGCAGGTGCAACCACTGAACCGTCACGCTGGCTGTTCCGAACAAGGCCTGGCAAGAACTTGGCAAGGAGTTGGCAAGGACTTGGCAAAGACCTGACACGGACCCAGCACGGGACAGCCTGATGCGTGGCCTGCTTCTAATCTCCGTTCTTAAGCCAAATGAACTTTTGGGGTGACTCCTGTGGTCCTTCATTGAAGACCCCTCATCTGCCTCGTTACCACTGTGACAAAAAAAGAATGAGAACCCTCCTCCCAAGGACTGAGACCCCTGCTATAGGGAGGAGGGGAAATTGGTGGTCTGACCACAAATGACATGACCTGTTTCCCTTCAGTGATTCAAATGGACTTATTCTTCATTGTATTCGTCTTGCTTTGGTGGTTTCTGTGGACTCACCTGTTCCCTCAGGGCGATTACAATGGACTTTCATTGTTACACTTGTTCCCCCCTCTTTCCTCTGTGGACTATAATTGGACCCCCGAGTCGACCAGAACTTCGGAGACTCCCCCGACACGACAGACGGATCCCCATCGTCCGGACCACTGAGGATCTCGCCTGTGTTGGTAGCTATTCCCATACCCCTCTTCTCTCTCTCTCTCTCCTTTTATCTCCTTTCTGATCCCCACTATAGCATTTACTGTTTTGGCCCCTAATAAAGGTGCATTTGTTGTGATTAACTGATAGTCCCTTGTTGTTTGCCTTTGTTGCACTTTTGGGATCGTTGAAAAGAACCATCACGACACCCCGCAATAAGCGGATCGTGACAGCCTGGTAGGGGCAGGCAAGGGGGCTTGGCCAGAGTTCGAGTGTAAGGCTTAGCAGGACGTTCGACCTTAGCTCGGAAGGAAGACCAAGCTTCCCAAACCTAGTAGGGTCAGGCAAGGGGGCTTGGCCGGAGCTCGAGTGTAAGGCTCGGCAGGACGTTCGACCTTACCTCGGCAGGGAGACCAAGATTCCCAAGCCTAGTAGGAGAGTCAGGCAAGGGGGCTTGGCCGGAGTTCGAGTGTAAGGCTCGGCAGGACGCTGGACATTACCTCGGCAGGGAGACCAAGCTTCCCAAGCGGAGTAGGGGCAGGCAAGGGGGCTTGGCCGGAGTCCGAGTGTAAGGCTCCGCAGGACGTTCGACCTTACCTCGGCACAGAGACCAAGCTTCCCAAGCCTAGTAGGAGAATCAGGCAAGGGGGCTTGGCCGGAGTTCGAGTGTAAGGCTCGGCAGGACGCTGGACATTGCCTCGGCAGGGAGACCAAGCTTCCCAAGCCTAGTAGGGTCAGGCAAGGGGGCTTGGCCGGAGTTCGAGTGTATGGCTCGGCGGGACGTTCGACCTTACCTCGGAAGGAAGACCAAGCTTCCCAAGCCTAGTAGGAGAATCAGGCAAGGGGGCTTGGCCGGAGTTCGAGTGTAAGGCTCGGCCGGACGATCGACCTTACCTCGGCAGGGAGACCAAGCTTCCCAAGCCTAGTAGGGGCATGGCAAGGGGGCTTGGCCGGAGTTCGAGTGTAAGGCTCGGCAGGACGTTCGACCTTACCTCGGCAGGGAGACCAAGCTTCCCAAGCCTAGTAGGAGAATCAGGCAAGGGTCTTGGCCTGAGTTCGAGTGTAAGGCTCGGCAGGACGCTGGACATTACCTCGGCAGGGAGACCAAGCTTCCCAAGCCCAGTAGGAGAGTCAGGCAAGGGGGCTTGGCCGGAGTTCGAGTGTAAGGCTCGGCAGGACGATCGACATTACCTCGGCAGGGAGACCAAGCTTCCCAAGCCTAGTAGGAGAGTCAGGAGAGGGGGCTTGGCCGGAGTTTGAGTGTAAGGCTCGGCAGGACGTTCGACCTTACCTCGGCAGGGAGACCAAGCTTCCCAAGCCTGTGTAAGAGCCCGTCTGAAGCCCCTCATTTTCCATTCTGCCTTCCGATTGCCACGAGAAAGAATCCCTTCCTCCACTGCAGTTCCGGCTTAGAACAGGACACAGTGCAGGTGCAACCACTGAACCGTCACGCTGGCTGTTCCGAACAAGGCCTGGCAAGAACTTGGCAAGGAGTTGGCAAGGACTTGGCAAAGACCTGACACGGACCCAGCACGGGACAGCCTGATGCGTGGCCTGCTTCTAATCTCCGTTCTTAAGCCAAATGAACTTTTGGGGTGACTCCTGTGGTCCTTCATTGAAGACCCCTCATCTGCCTCGTTACCACTGTGACAAACAAAGAATGAGAACCCTCCTCCCAAGGACTGAGACCCCTGCTATAGGGAGGAGGGGAAATTGGTGGTCTGACCACAAATGACATGACCTGTTTCCCTTCAGTGATTCAAATGGACTTATTCTTCATTGTATTCGTCTTGCTTTGGTGGTTTCTGTGGACTCACCTGTTCCCTCAGGGCGATTACAATGGACTTTCATTGTTACACTTGTTCCCCCCTCTTTCCTCTGTGGACTATAATTGGACCCCCGAGTCGACCAGAACTTCGGAGACTCCCCCGACACGACAGACGGATCCCCATCGTCCGGACCACTGAGGATCTCGCCTGTGTTGGTAGCTATTCCCATACCCCTCTTCTCTCTCTCTCTCTCCTTTTATCTCCTTTCTGATCCCCACTATAGCATTTACTGTTTTGGCCCCTAATAAAGGTGCATTTGTTGTGATTAACTGATAGTCCCTTGTTGTTTGCCTTTGTTGCACTTTTGGGATCGTTGAAAAGAACCATCACGACACCCCGCAATAAGCGGATCGTGACAGCCTGGTAGGGGCAGGCAAGGGGGCTTGGCCAGAGTTCGAGTGTAAGGCTCGGCAGGACGTTCGACCTTAGCTCGGCAGGAAGACCAAGCTTCCCAAACCTAGTAGGGTCAGGCAAGGGGGCTTGGCCGGAGCTCGAGTGTAAGGCTCGGCAGGACGTTCGACCTTACCTCGGCAGGGAGACCAAGATTCCCAAGCCTAGTAGGAGAGTCAGGCAAGGGGGCTTGGCCGGAGTTCGAGTGTAAGGCTCGGCCGGACGATCGACCTTACCTCGGCAGGGAGACCAAGCTTCCCAAGCGTAGTAGGGGCAGGCAAGGGGGCTTGGCCGGAGTTCGAGTGTAAGACTCGGCAGGACGTTCGACCTTACCTCGGCACAGAGACCAAGCTTCCCAAGCCTAGTAGGAGAATCAGGCACGGGGGCTTGGCCGGAGTTCGAGTGTAAGGCTCGGCAGGACGTTCGACATTACCTCGGCAGGGAGACCAAGCTTCCCAAGCCTAGTAGGAGAGTCAGGCAAGGGGGCTTGGCCGGAGTTTGAGTGTAAGGCTCGGCAGGACGTTCGACCTTACCTCAGCAGGGAGACCAAGCTTCCAAGCCTAGTAGGAGAGTCAGGCAAGGGGGCTCGGCCGGAGTTCGAGTGTAAGGCTCTGCAGGACGTTCGACCTTACCTCGGCAGAGAGACCAAGCTTCCCAAGCCTAGTAGGAGAGTCAGGCAAGGGGGCTTGTCCGGAGTTCGAGTGTAAGGCTCGGCAGGACGTTTGACCTTACCTCGGCAGGGAGACCAAGCTTCCCAAGCCTAGTAGGAGAGTCAGGCAAGGGGGCTTGGCCGGAGTTCGAGTGTAAGGTTCGGCAGGACGTTCGACCTTACCTCGGCAGGGAGACCAAGCTTCCCAAGCCTAGTAGGAGAGTCAGGCAAGGGGGCTTGGCCGGAGTTCGAGAGTAAGGCTCGGCAGGACGTTCGACCTTACCTCGGCAGGGAGACCAAGCTTCCCAAGCCTAGGAGGAGAGTCAGGCAAGGGGGCTTGGCCGGAGTTCGAGTGTAAGGCTCGGCAGAACGTTCGACCTTTCCTCGGCAGGGAGACCCAGCTTCCCAAGCCTAGTAGGAGAGTCAGGCAAGGGGCCTTGGCCGGAGTTCGAGTGTAAGGCTTGGCAGGACGTTCGACCTTACCTCGGCAGGGAGACCAAGCTTCCCGAGCCTAGTAGGGTCAGGCAAGGGGGCTTGGCCAGAGTTCGAGTGTAAGGCTCGGCAGGACGTTCGACCTTACCTCGGCAGGGAGACCAAGCTTCCCAAGCCTAGTAGGAGAGGCAGGCAAGGGGGCTTGGCCAGAGTTCGAGTGTATGGCTCGGCAGGACGTTCGACCTTACCTCGGCACAGAGACCAAGCTTCCCAAGCCTAGTAGGAGAATCAGGCAAGGGGGCTTGGCCTGAGTTTGAGTGTAAGGCTCGGGCGGACGTTCGACCTTACCTCGGCAGGGAGACCAAGCTTCCCAAGCCTAGTAGGGGCAGGCAAGGGGGCTTGGCCGGAGTTCGAGTGTAAGGCTCGGCAGGACGTTCGACCTTACCGCGGCAGGGAGACCAAGCTTCCTAAGCCTAGTAGGAGAGTCAGGCAAGGGGGCTTGGCCGGATTTCGAGTGTAAGGCTCGGCAGGACGTTCGACCTTACCTCGGCAGGGAGACCAAGCTTCCCAAGCCTAGTAGGAGAGTCAGGCAAGGGGGCTTGGCCGGAGTTCGAGTGTAAGGCCCGGCAGGACGTTCGACCTTTCCTCGGCAGGGAGACCAAGCTTCCCAAGCCTAGTAGGAGAGTCAGGCAAGGGGGCTTGGCCGGAGTTCGAGTGTAAGGCTTGGCAGGACGTTCGACCTTACCTCGGCAGGGAGACCAAGCTTCCCAAGCCTAGTCGGGGCAGGCAAGGGGGCTTGGCCAGAGTTCGAGTGTAAGGCTCGGCAGGACGTTCGACCTTACCTCGACAAGGAGACCAAGCTTCCCAAGCCTAGTAGGGTCAGGCAAGGGGGCTTGGCCGGAGTTCGAGTGTATGGCTCGGCAGGACGTTCGACCTTACCTCGGAAGGAAGACCAAGCTTCCCAAACCTAGTAGGGTCAGGCAAGGGGGCTTGGCCGGAACTCGAGTGTAAGGCTCGGCAGGACGTTCGACCTTACCTCGGCAGGGAGGCCAAGCTTCCCAAGCCTAGAAGGGTCAGGCAAGGGGGCTTGGCCGGAATTCGAGTGTAAGGCTCGACAGGACGTTCGACCTTACCTAAGCACGGAGGCCAAGCTTCCCAAGCCTAGTAGGAGAGTCAGGCAAGGGGGCTTGGCCGGAGTTCGAGTGTAAGGCTCGGCAGGACGTTGGACATTACCTCGGCAGGGAGACCAAGCTTCCAAAGCCTAGTAGGGGCAGGCAAGGGGGCTTGGCCGGAGTTCGAGTGTAAGGCTCGGCAGGACGTTCGACCTTACCTCGGCACAGAGACCAAGCTTCCCAAGCCTAGTAGGAGAATCAGGCAAGGGGGCTTGGCCGGAGTTCGAGTGTAAGGCTCGGCAGGACGCTGGACATTACCTCGGCAGGGAGACCAAGCTTCCCAAGCCTAGTAGGATAGTCAGGCAAGGGGGCTTGGCCGGAGTTTGAGTGTAAGGCTCGGCAGGACGTTCGACCTTACCTCGGCAGGGAGACCAAGCTTCCCAAGCCTAGTAGGGTCAGGCAAGGGGGCTTGGCCGGAGTTCGAGTGTATGGCTCGGCGGGACGTTCGACCTTACCTCGGAAGGAAGACCAAGCTTCCCAAGCCTAGTAGGAGAATCAGGCAAGGGGGCTTGGCCGGAGTTCGAGTGTAAGGCTCGGCCGGACGATCGACCTTACCTCGGCACAGAGACCAAGCTTCCCAAGCCTAGTAGGGAGTCAGGCAAGGGGGCTTGGCGGAGTTCGAGTGTAAGGCTCGGCAGGACGTTCAACCTTACCTCGGCAAGGAGACCAAGCTTCCCAAGCCTAGTAGGAGAATCAGGCAAGGGGCTTGGCCTGAGTTCGAGTGTAAGGCTCGGCAGGACGATCGACATTACCTCGGCAGGGAGACCAAGCTTCCCAAGCCTGTGTAAGAGCCCGTCTGAAGCCCCTCATTTTCCATTCTGCCTTCCGATTGCCACGAGAAAGAATCCCTTCCTCCACTGCAGTTCCGGCTTAGAACAGGACACAGTGCAGGTGCAACCACTGAACCGTCACGCTGGCTGTTCCGAACAAGGCTGGCAAGAACTTGGCAAGGAGTTGGCAAGGACTTGGCAAAGACCTGACACGGACCCAGCACGGGACAGCCTGATGCGTGGCCTGCTTCTAATCTCCGTTCTTAAGCCAAATGAACTTTTGGGGTGACTCCTGTGGTCCTTCATTGAAGACCCCTCATCTGCCTCGTTACCACTGTGACAAACAAAGAATGAGAACCCTCCTCCCAAGGACTGAGACCCCTGCTATAGGGAGGAGGGGAAATTGGTGGGCTGACCACAAATGACATGACCTGTTTCCTTTCAGTGATTCAAATGGACTTATTCTTCATTGTATTCGTCTTGCTTTGGTGGTTTCTGTGGACTCACCTGTTCCCTCAGGGCGATTACAATGGACTTTCATTGTTACACTTGTTCCCCCTCTTTCCTCTGTGGACTATAATTGGACCCCCCGAGTCGACCAGAACTTCGGAGACTCCCCGACACGACAGACGGATCCCCATCGTCCGGACCACTGAGGATCTCGCCTGTGTTGGTAGCTATACCCATACCCCTCTTCTCTCTCTCTCTCTCCTTTATCTCCTTTCTGATCCCCACTATCGCATTTACTGTTTTGGCCCCTAATAAAGGTGCATTTGGTGTGATTAACTGATAGTCCCTTGTTGTTTGCC